>NC_135784.1:58588666-58758666 GCF_051106095.1 Pogona vitticeps
CCAGCCTGTGATATTTCACAGCCTTCTTAACTGGTCTCTAGGAAAGAGTTAATTATAGCTTTACCCTCTTCTCGCTTAAACTTGGTTGGGTATTATCATCAGAGCTGTAATTATGCATGCTAATTGCTTGTTTGGGGAGTTGGGTGAGTAAAGGGGGAGAGCTCCAGACTTTGCATCAGTGATTAGCTGATCAGACCAGGTGCCCTTCGCTGGAGCTTGACTGCCTGGTTTTTGGGGGGGCTCTCCTGAGCTAAAGGGATGCAGAAGTAGCCCAGTTGTGTGGAGTGGAGCGCATCTATCTGTTCAGCCTGATGTTACTTCCTCCTCTGGGGCTGAGAAAAAAGAGCATGCATTTCTTGCAGACCTTTCTCCGGTGGAGGGCACTCAGAGGTAATTGCACTCTTGACTGGTCTTTTTTGTGTGATGGTATAATTAGTTTTCTCTTAATGAGTGCATGGATAGCCTGCTATTTGAGATTTGCTTTTGAAGTGGTACCACAGGTTCATGCTGAAGAGCTGTACATACTGTCATGGGAGGCTCCAGATGTAAAACATGTTTCATGGGTCAGTCCAATACATATGACTGTGTGGCTTCTGTTGGATGAGGCTGCTCAACTAGATGTGTGTTTTCTCTCTTTATTCAGTATGGTGCACACCTTGCATGCTCATAAATCTTGTACAGGGAACATGGGGGATTTGGGGGTGACTTTTTGTCACCCCTTTTTGAAAAAAAGGATTAGCTGTGTGGGTAGAAAAGGGGCAGCCTTTTTGGTGTGCTGATGAGGTGAGCCTGCCTCTGTCCTTAAAGGCAAAAGCCTAACAATATTTATTGCTTAACCCAGAAATGTGTGTTGGTCATATTGTGCAAAAGTTGTGGAACAAGAGGGGTGTGTGTGACATCAGATTCCACTAATGGGGGCAAGATTCACAGCAAAGTTCAAAAGTTTGCTAGTGGACATGTCAATGTCCAGCATATGTTGCTGTATTCCTGCATTGAGCAGGGGGTAGGACTTGATGGCCTTATAGGGCCCTTCCAACTTCATGATTCTGTTATTGTACTGACAACATTAGTTACTACATTTTTCATACTCCCTGAAACACCTATGGTGCTCCTGATGTATGATCACAGATGGTCTTGTGAGCAGTTCCCATGCACTCTCCGAAGGGTACTCCTGATGAGTAAGTGCCAGTTTCCAGTTGCTCCCAGAACAAATTGACTTGTTTAGGACTATTATACAAGTTAGCTGTTGGCTTTCTCCATTTAAAGAGCTACCACCTGAACATCTTGTTCTGTAGTGATGACTTGAAAATTAGCAAGCCTAGGCTGGGGGTAATTGGTTTCAGGACTGGAGCCAAGCTTGCCATTTCACAACCCATATTTAGTTCCATCAGTCTCAATGAGATCTAGAGTGATGGTGCCTGTGATTTACTACCAGTACTTGTTATCTTTGGCAATTACCTCTGCCTTATGGTCCAAGAAGGAGGGTATAGCATTGGGCACACTGAGAACGGTAAGGTTTGGTTTTAATTAGAAATACTGTACAGTATTTGCAACCAAGCTGCCTCCTCTGGTTTTTTTTAATCTATATTTGTAGTGATGACTTGATAGTGAAGTAAATGGGGGTGTTTATTGGTATGCAGGAGAGAAGGTGTTGATTGATTAACTCTTGTGTATCTGGTTTTCCTTCAAGTGCAGAAGCAAGATCAGGTAAAAAAAAAAAACTTGCTGACTGTCTATTTATACACAGAATAAAGTTATCATTGGCAGTGGGGAGTGAGATCATTTCTTGATGTATTTGCTACCCTGCATAGAAGCTAAGCTGTGAAATATTTCTAAGGAATTTCAGGGTTGAATTCCTATGGACTAAAAATGTCTATGATGCCTTTTTAAAAGGTTCCTCTTTCACTGCCTCTTGATGATAATATCTGAGCCATAAGCAATCTGTCAATTTTAATGTTAAAGATGGCTCTGCTTTCTAGAGGCTAGGAATTTATTGCACCTGTCACTTGAAGGGCCAATTGCCAGGAGTGACTTGCATGGTACCACATCTTAGCGTGCCTTATAATTTTTCTCATCTGGATGCATTTTCCTGCTTAAATAATTCAGACTCATCCCTGGTCCAGGCCCCTTGCTTTGATTGTCCTCTTTAAAAACAACAACAACAAAACTCTCTGGCAATGATGCCAGCTGTCTTGGAAACAGGAGGAGAAAATAGCTTGTTGCATTTAGTGCAAAAGATTTGGGGCAGAGTATAGGAAAAGCTGCTTCTTGAATAACACTTTCCAGAATCTAGTGTCACTGGGCATCATGGTTGTTGTGGTCCAAAAAACAGATCTGGTTTGGGGAACATCTATACCCCAAATCAACTGTTCATATATATATGTAGGCAAAATGTGTGGGAATACGTAATGTGCATGAGTGTTTTCCCACAAGAATATGAGGTAAAAATAAGTCAGGCTGTAACTTGCTTACCTGGAGATACCAAAAGTCCATGTAGAAAGCATCAAGCAGATGTTCCCCACCCCCAAGACTTCGCTACTTGAAATCTGCTAAGCATATTCACCTCGCCTTACCTAGTCCTCATGAAGAACTCTGATCTTCAGTTCCTCTCGATGGATGGGTGATTTTTATTTTAAGTGGTAGCAAACCCATTTCCCCAACAAAATGGTATCATACAAATAATATTTGACCATTGTTCAAGAAGAAGAGTGGTGAGAGTCTCATAATAAGCCAGTGAGGCAGATTAGAGCTTCCAATTGCGAATAGTTAGTGAATTATTGTTGCAGCCACAAAGCTCATAATCTACAAACAACATTCACATTTCTGCACATTTCAGGTTGATACACCCCCTTTGCCCAGTGTTCTATCTTAAACTAGGTACCTGCAGAAATCACCTGGAGGATCCATAGTTAGGTCATCCCTGGCCTCTTGGACAGTGCCTGTGTTCCACCTTTGTTGGCATAAGGAGGTTAGCCAAGAATCAGGACAGAACAGGGCCATCCTGCAAAGTCCAAGCAACCCTACCCGAGCAAGTTTCTTTGTTAGGTCAGTTCTTCTTAGGGTCTTCATAAGGATTGGAAGGTCTGGATAGAAAGGTCCATTGATCTAATTCTGTTCTTCATCTTATTTTGAAAGCCACAGACTGTTTTATATGCTCCTCTCTGCTTTGTTCTATACTAAATTCCTTACATTGGGAACTAGAGTTGACTTGCTTCTTTTTCCAGCTCTGGACGTTGGCCTCACTGATATGCAGAACTGCATGGCAAATATGCTGTCTGGTTTCTGAGGTGTTGTAAGGAAGTTCTAAAGGAGGTGGGGAGGATCTATCTTTCTCTGTATATAAAAGTCAGAAACATGGGTGTGCATCCAGGTTATGAGTTACTGTATTTTAATGAAAGGTTAACATGAAGATGGAGGTGGGCTGTAACTGTGGAATATCCACAAAGGGTGTTTTGCAGTCTGTGGCACATCCTTGCAGGATTAGGGATATAGACCATTGGTTTGTCATATCCACACAGCATCATATGTGAGGTCAGAACCTCACTATCCCACCACCCAAAGATTACTCTGTGTGCAAAACTGTTTGTGGTTTTTTATTATTTTCTTGGCTACTTTTTGAAAATAGGTTGAGAAATGCTTGATATAAGTCTGCTCTTATGTCCTGCCTTATGTTCTTCCCTATCTTCATGTTGTTAAATTTTGAGGCACAGTTAGCATCAAAGCTCTTTTCTGAAAAAGGAAAGTTTAATATGATTGGAAAGTCTTGTCACAGTGTGATTACCCTTAGTTTTTGTGTGTGACATCACACATGGTATGCATTTTTAGAGATGAATTTTGAAAAATGTGGAAACATGATAAGATGGATTAGTGTAACAGCCTAGGAAACATCCTCCTCGCTGGAAAGCAAAATGGTGGGGCTGTCGCTTAGGAGAGTCAGACTACATAAAACATTCTGACAAACAGAATTTGATTTGCCTGCTAAATTGGTCTTTTGTCATTAAGGTGCATGCTTTCATGCATGGCGTAGGGACTTCAAATACACTGAAAAAGACCCAGACTGAAATGAGGAAGCATTTTAAAATCTATTGAAAGTCTTTGGAAAACCAGGGCTTAAAAGAGAAAGGGTATGAATTCCAGAAGGGTTAATTGGCATTCCAAAGTTGAATTATGGCAGCTGATAATCTTTTGGAACTAAGGAACTAATGGATCCTCATTTGTCAGGCTCATATTCAGCAGGTCTTTGATAATTTTGATGGAGAGAACTACTTCCACTTGAATGACATAGACATATCTTCCTTCTGAGTATATATTGTCCCAGAGCCTTCCCAGAAGTTGCAGTCTATTATATATTGCTGCCCTGTTTTACATTGGTGTTGAGTAATAAGAACCATGCCGTGTCTCCCCTATACAGGCAAGGGGTGGCATCTGTTTCTTTCAAAGGTATGTGAAGACATAATCCAGGACATCCACTCGATAAGACAAAGTTGCTAATTGCAACTAGTGCTGGGAATGGGCTCAGGCAGCCTGTTCTAACGTGGAAGAAAATAAGCCAAATTGATACGAAATAACGACAGCAACAACAAAAAAGTGTAGCAGATGTCTAGCATTTGGATTTGTGTGTTTGTGCATTGATACTTCATGTTCCACATGGTTGTAGATCATAGTAGTATCATTCATATGTCCATGTTTCTTTTAGTTCAGGATAAGAGTTTTAGCTGTCCATACAGGGGTTGGTATTTGCAACATTTCTCCTCTAGTCAGAGTGCTAGAACCACAGACTAATTCAATTGGAAGGGACCTGTAAGGCCATCATGTCCAATCCCTTCTCAGTGTCCCCCTGACCCATCCTCTTTCTCTGCCAATATTACCCAATTTTTCTCCCCCTGACACTGCCTTTTGTACTTTGCCCCCACCCCACCCCACCCCACCTGCCTGCCTTCATGTTTAAATGGAGATAAATTACACGGCTTGGAGACATAGAAGTGTCTTTTTTAATATAATAATACTGTAATCTTAGAACTGCAAAGCTGGAAAGGGCCATATGGATCATTGAGTCCATTCCCTGTAAAGGAGGACCAGTGGGGAATAGAACTGCCAACCTCCTATACCACTGAGCTATCCAGCAGTTCTTTTGTTGTTATTTTCCATGTGTGTTTCATGGACTGGTTGCTTCAGTGATGCCTAAAAATCCCAGCAGTCTCCAAATGACACTTCCACTTGTGGGCACTCAAAGGTGTTTGTTCCCTTTTTGTGTTTTTGTATTGTTTTGTTCACACATAAGCAATCACTATTCTTCCTTGGCTATGTGTGAAAATTAGGGAGGTGATCCCTTGAACCAGGCTCCGTGCAGGTCAGTTACAGCCATGTCTGTTTCCTGTGGTCTTCCTAGCTGAAAAAAAAGGTGGCAAAATCATAGAAATAATCATTGGCTTCATCTGTGCTCGACATTTTCCTATGTGGGATTGCTATCTTTCCCTGTAAGATTGGTGTCACTAAACTGAAAGCCTATCTCTTTAAAGCTTTTCCAGTGCACTTGAAAGAAGGCTTTAAGCATGCTGGAGTTGGAAAGATCTTTTTGATGGATGTGATAGCTCGTGACATGGCACGCTACTCACACATGGCCCTCTCACAGAATGGTCTAAAGGCTTCACTAGGGCTCGGGGTGAACACATTTGTCCGAGCATATCCGTTTTAGGCGTTGCATTGATAAGAATGCTGGGATCTGAGGAAAATCAGGTTTTCGATTGTTGTTGTTGTTGTCAAGAACAGCAGTTGCTTCTAGATGCGAGTTGTCGTTAGTAAAGAAGCATGATGGCCTTGACTTTTTTGGTCTTGTTTGGTTTTCTGAGTTGGTTTGTTATTGTCAGGAGCAGTGAACGAACTGTGTTCTGACCACTAGGGCTGCTGTGAGATGGACAAGTGCCCCTGTGGGAGTAGGGCTGTGCTTGCCTCGGCCTTCAAGCTGTCTTCCCTTTCTTTTGTTCAGAGAAACTTAATGGGAAAGGGTGCCCTCAGCAAAGCATCTTCTTTTCCCTCAATTGGGGATTGGCTCCACAAGTTCTGGCAAGAACTGACCTTCGCCTTTGATGAAAAGAAGGGCCACGTCTCCAGTTGAGTGGTAACAGAAACAATGAGTTTTGTTTCCTGCTTAGGATTGAGAGACTTGTAGCCCGATTTCTCAGAAAGAAAGAAAAAAACTCTGCTGGGAACTGGAAGCGCCGGCCTCCACTTTTCTCTGTGCCAAGATATGTTTCTGGCATTTGGAGCAAGAGAAGGGAGACTCTCACAGCAGGTACTGCATGAGCATGCTCAAGCTTTTGCAGAGGTCAGCCAGAAACATCCTCCAGGCTCTCAGATTTCCAATTCCGACCCTTGGTTTGTTTCCAGGCAAGCAGCAGGTGCATAAGTTGTGGTGTTCCCCTCCACCCTGTACCAGTATCCAGACTCTTCCCACCTCTCGGGCTAGAAGGACCTCACGGCTGGCCTCTTTCTCTACAGCCATGCCTTGGAGTTTTATATAGCCAGGCTTGTAAATAATGCTAGACTTACTATAAATAACACGATTATTGTGCTACTGCATAATAATTTCTAAATTATAAACTACTGAAGCACTGACACTGTTGTGGTTTTATTTAATTCTGGTTATTTTAGTTATTGTAAAAAAGTAGAATCATTTTTAGACCTTTGATCAGTTGTCAGTAAATCAAGGGATGACAGTATTTTATAGGTGACACAGTAGTCTGTTCTTTGCTTCTGTGCACTGCAAATTAGGAATGTCTGTCATATCCAAAGGGTGCATGTGTGAAGACTGGTTGTATAGGAAATTGGGATTCCTGGAATTCTCTCTTTGATATGGCAACACATCTTTTATTTGGCGAGCTGTCTAATCCAAGAACACCTGATGGTACAGAGTGATAGACTAGGACTCGGGAGCCCTGGGTTCAAATCTCTGCTCAGCCATGGAAGCTCACTGGGAGCGTGGAACTGGCAAAACCACTCCTGAAATATCTCACTCATCTTCAGAGCCCTATATAGGTCTCTATAAGTACTTTCCGACTTCATGTTGCACAACGACTAGTCCAAGAATGGTTGAAAAGTGGAGTGTCAGAAAGGGCCTTGAAAGGACCCATCACCATTGAGCATGTAGACAGACCACTGCAGAAGCCTGCTGGTTATCTGGATAAAGTTTCCCGCACAGTACAGTGGGGTCTCTACTTAAGAACTTAATCCGTATTGGAAGGTGGTTCTCAAGTTGAAAAGTTCTTATGTTGAATCTGCATTTCCCATAGGAATGCATTGAAAACCATTTAATCCGTTCCGTCCATAGAAACTACAGTGGAACCTCTACTTCAGAACTTAATCCGTTTTGGAATGGTGTTCTTAAGTTGAAACGTTCTTAAGTTGAAGCAAAATTTCCCATAGGAAGGGACTGAAAACCAATTAATCCGTTCTGGCTGTTTTTTTTTGTTATGTAGAGGTGTGTTCGTACACTGAAGCATTAGTTCCCATAGGAACTAATGCAAAGCTGGTTAATACGTACTCTACCACTAGGGGGAGAATTTTTTTTTTTTAACCTAAGATGACCTAAGGTTAAAAAAAGAGCAGGAAAGTTTTTTTTTTTCCTGTTCTTATCTTGGATTTCTGTTCTCAAGTAGAAGCAAAATTTAGCAAATGGAGCTGTTCTTAAGTTGGATTGTTCTTAAGTAGGGACGTTCTTAAGTAGAGACCCCACTGTAGTAAGATCTATTGGCTGAAATCCTGTTAGTTAGTGTAAGAAAATGCATAAGTCTAGTCTGTTCCTAATCAACAAATAAAAGAGTCGTTGTTGCAGTTTTGAGGGACAGGCACACATATTGACTTGGAGTGAGCATATCTACCCCTGAGAATCATGGTGGGTATTTCATATTTGCCAGTTAGAAAGAGACTGAAAGTTACAAACTTTCTTACACTAAGCAACAGGATTTCAGCCATTGTGTTTCAATCTGTAGTCATTATTTCTAAATTTGTGTTTATGAATATAAATTAGCATGTGACATTTTTATGCATATCTGTCCTCTTTGGGGGGGGATTTCTTTTGTTGTGGTGGTTAATGAGATGCAAAAAGCTATCTTAATAGATTACCTTGTTAAAACCTTGCTAGTATGAATTTTTAGAGTGATCATTGTCTATAGTGTCCATCATACATGTCAGGAACCAATCCCTGCCTCCCTCCATCTCTTGCTCTCTGGTATATATGTGCTTCTGATGCATGTAAGATGGCATGTAGAACTTTTATACAATAGTGAAGCTAATTTTGAACTGTTAAACTTATATGGCAGATATTGTCTCCATGGTTTTTAAAATAAAGTGGGATGTTTATTGTATAGTAAATGCTAGATCTCGCAGTGGTCATTAGGACAAAAAGAAAAGTCTGACAAGAATGTCTCTCATTTCTAAAGTAGTGGCTGGTACACCTTTTTTTCCTGTTAACCAGTTTTTCACCTCTCTTTCATCATGGAAACCAAACATCCCCTCTAGAATATGCTGTTTATTGCAGGAATTGGGAGGGATAGAATTCAGTGTGGAACCTTTTTGTATAAGGAGAAAAAGCAAAAAGCAAAGCATACTGCTTGTATACTGCACCATAGCACCTAAAGCACTCTCTGAGAGGTTTACAAGTTAATTATGCTGGCTCCACATTCCCACCACCACCACAATCTGGGTATTCAGTTTACCAACTTCGGAAGGACGGAAGGCTGAGTGAACCATGAGCTGGCTGCATGGGGTTGAACCCAGCTTGTGAGCAGAGTTTTCACTGCAGTACTGCAGTTTAACCACTGCGCCATAAGGCTCCTTGTCTCTTTTCTTTGCTTAAAATTAAGTCTACTGCTTTTAGAAAAGGTAGCTCTGAATCTGTTCAAGATAACAATATGCTGTAGCAATATGAAAAATGTCTTGAGCCAGAAGTATAAATTAGCATTAAATCTTTCGTTGTCTTAATTCCCTCCTTTTTCCTGGCAGAATTAATTGGATAGAAAGCTACATGTGTCAGCAATTACTGAGCTGGAGAGACCGAAGACAGTACTGCTATCTAGAGCTATTTTCTTTCTAATAATAAATAGCAAAGCAGTTATTTGATAGAAAACGAACTGTCTTTGACTTACATTAGAAAGACAGCCTGGCCTCATTTGAACATCCACAAATTCCCCAGCCCTGATTTGAGATGATTATCCAAAGGTAGACAATTGTGTGAAAGTGCAGGTGTCACGGAGGAGTGAAAAATCTTGTACAGTAGTGGGTGTTGCTTTTCTTGTTGGTTCTTGTAAAAATTAGCTAATATTTGTTGCATCATTAGTGAGTGGTCTCTTTAAAAAAAATAAACAATTATCTCTATTTACTGGGATTCTGAAAAAAAACTAAGCCACCTTTTGCAAGTTTGCTTAGAAAGGGCTAAGTGTCATGTGATTGTACTGTTTGTTCTTCCTCCATACTGCTACTTAATCTCCGTGCCATGATCACAGACCTTGCAAGTAAAGGGAGATTTACGTTCACGTTCTCTTGAGATTAAGGAATACCTTGTAAAGGGGTACGTTTGGAACACTCTCTTCTTTAAAACCTAGAAAGCATTGTGTGAATAGATTCTGTCATGTCTCAAAGGAAGAAGGTGGTTCTTCCCCAGAAATTCGTAGATGGGTGAGCCAACACTCCAAAAGGTGCCGAGAAAGAGGAACCCATTAGTCTGACTACAACTGTTTTTTCCATGTGAACTTAGATTTTGCCTTTGATATTAAAAGCTGCAAACTAGAATAGAAAACATGCATTTCTCATGTCTTAGCTTCCGTTTCACAGCAAGCTACTGCTAGCTGGACGTCTTCAGTAAGATTACAAATTAGGAACTGTGTGCTATGCAGTGCAGAGCTCTTGGCCCGTCTGAGACTCTTGCAGCTGCTTCCCATCTTCGGCAGTCCAGCAGATAAAATGTTCTGCTTTAGAACCTGGCTGAAATAACTGAACATAAGAGGGGTGAGAATGTTTATATTTCAGTTTGTTGATTAATACTCACAATTGTTTGGCTTGGAAAGAAAGCCTACTGCTTAAATGCCTCTGATTTGGCCTGGGCTCCTATCAAGTCTGTCTGTTTTCTTTTTAGAACATATGTTCAGTTTATTTTTGGTGTCTGTTGAACAGAAGTCAAATATTTAAAGGTTTGTTAGTTTGTTTTTGACAAAGGAATAAAGTACGGAGGGGGGAAGTCATCTGTATTTTATCTAGATGGGGGGAATGGGAGACATATGAGGACTGGATTTGGGCAGGATGGGGGGGGAGAATGTTTTCCCTGGAAGCGGGCCATAAAGCAGCAAAGGAACATTAAAATGTTGTTGTTGTTTTTAAAGCCAACTTCCCTAAGTTTAGTTGTGTGAAGACTAGGGATATAAAAAGCGCTTGGCGAGTTATTTGTTCTTCTTGGTTTGGACCATCTCAATTTACTGAGATAACTTGACAAGGAATTCTCAAGCCTTGTGACATTCCACACCAGGAGTCGAAAGCAAAACAAGAGGTTCTCGCTCTTCTTCCTTCTTCGCTGTCACCAGGTATTGCTGTCTCAATACCATTCACTCAAGGAGACATGTGTACTTTTGAAACTTAACTTATTTATTTGATCAGGGAGGGTAACATCTGATTAATGTACAGTAGGTAAATCAGAGGTTGCTAATCACTTGAAACTGAATCAGTACTACTTTAACTTTAAAGCTCTATCCACTCTCTGTACCATTCAGCGTTCTCACAGATCTCTCAATCACCCTTAGTTCACTCTTAAGTTTCACACAGTCTCTCACTACCAGAATCTCTCTCACTCACACAAACTCTCTTACTCACTGAAAACTCCACAGACTCCATACACCAGCCTTTATATCCAAACCCCTCCCCCCTTGGCACTGCCTTCCGTCCACTCATTGGCTCCTTTTCCACTGCTCAGCTGTGACGGACAGGTGAGGGCAGGGCTGTTCGCTACAGCCACCACGTCCATCCAGGTGTTATCCACCCCAAATATATTCAGCACATTGGATAGCTCCTTTAAAGTTCAGTCTGCTATCCAGAGTGGATCCATTACCCTCGTGAAATCAGAACAGCCAGCCTCCAAGGCTTTGCCCTTGCTGCTTAACCAGTGTATCAGAGACGAGTGGCCTGCTTGTAAATGCCTGCCTCTTTACAGTTCATTCCCTTGCCTGCTACACAGGGCATTTTTCTAATGCCTTGTCGTTCCTGCCCTTTCCCCTCCACAGTTCTTCCTTGAATTTAGAATTTTACCCACTGACCTATTTGAGCTAGTGTGAAAGGCATGCTTGGGTCAAACCCCTCTTTACCTCATTTCATGGCTATAATGTATGCCAAAAGGCCCTTGGGCTTCCACTCTCTCCTTCCAGTAGTTCCTCTTTTGTAAGATGATACTGCCTCGTGTCTGTGTGTGGGTTGGAAAACTGGCATAAATCTAATCCCCAGCATAATAGTATTAGCCGTTTTAATCAGCACTCTGCAGGCCAATTTTTGTCCAGCTAAAAGGCATATGCTGCTCCCTAGTGGTCCATGTCATACTACAATGGAAGAAAAACGGAGGAACAGAATGAAGTTTCCTTTATAGAATACCAGAGCAGAGATTTTTTTTTTTTAAAAAAATGAACTCTCCCATCTTTTTAAAAAAAGAAATATAAATAATAATGCATAAACCTCTCTCCATTCACTGTCCTGAAGGGAGGGCAGGCAAACCTTTCTGCTCTTCTTCCTTTATGGTACCAATAGAAAACAGACTTTTGAAACATATATGTATGATATTAGCTCCAGAGCTAATGAAGTGGTTGGGCCAAAGCCGAAAGGACGCTCAGCTGTGGACGCGCCTGGAAGTGAAAGGAAAATCCAATGCTGCAAAGAAAAATACTGCATAGGAACCTGGAATGTAGGATCTATGAACCTTGGGAAGCTGGAGGTGGTCAAACAGGAGATGGCAAGAATAAACATTGACATTCTGGGCATCAGTGAACTAAAATGGACAGGAATGGGCGAATTCAGCTCAGATGATTATCATATCTACTATTGTGGGCAAGAATCCCGTAGAAGGAATGGAGTGGCCCTCATAGTCAACAAAAGAGTGGGAAAAGCTGTAATGGGATACAATCTCAAAAATGATAGAATGATGTCAATACGAATCCAAGGCAGACCTTTCAACATCACAATAATCCAAGTTTATGCACCAACCACCACTGCTGAGGAGACTGAAATTGAACAGTTTTATGAAGATTTACAACACCTTCTAGAACTGACACCAAAAAAAGATGTTCTTCTCATTCTAGGGGATTGGAATGCTAAAATAGGGAGCCAAGAGATAAAAGGAACAACAGGGAAGTTTGGCCTTGGAGTTCAGAACGAAGCAGGACAAAGGCTAATAGAGTTTTGTCAAGAGAATAAGCTGGTCATCACAAACACTCTTTTCCAACAACACAAGAGGTGACTCTATACATGGAAATCACCAGATGGGCAATATCGAAATCAGATTGATTATATTCTGCGCAGCCAAAGATGGAGAAGCTCTATACAGTCAGCAAAAACAAGACCTGGAGCTGACTGCGGCTCTGATCATCAGCTTCTCATAGCAAAATTCAAGCTCAGATTGAAGAGAGTAGGAAAAACCACTGGGCCACTCAGGTATAATCTAAACCAAATCCCCTATGAGTACACAGTGGAAGTAAAGAACAGATTTAAGGAACTAGATTTGGTGGACAGAGTGCCTGAAGAACTTTGGATAGAGGCTCGTAACATTGTCCAGGAGGCAGCAACAAAAAACATCCCAAAGAAAAGGAAATGCAAGAAAGCAAAGTGGCTGTCCAACGACGCCTTAGAAATAGCAGAGAGGAGAAGGGAAACAAAATGCAAGGGAGATAGGGAAAGTTACAGAAAGTTGAATGCAGACTTCCAAAGAATAGCAAGGAGAGACAAGAGGGCCTTCTTAAATGAACAATGCAAAGAAATAGAGGAAAATAACAGAAAAGGAAAAACCAGAGATCTGTTCAGGAAAATTGGAGATATTAGAGGAACATTTCGCACAAAGATGGACATGATAAAGGACAAAAATGGGAGGGACCTAACAGAAACAGAAGACATCAAGAAGAGGTGGCAAGAATACACATAGGAATTATATCAGAAAGATGTGGATATCCCGGACAACCCAGACAATGTAGTTGCTGACCTTGAGCCAGACATCCTGGAGAGTGAAGTCAAGTGGGCCTTAGAAAGCCTGGCTAACAACAAGGCCAGTGGAGGTGATGGCATTGCAGTTGAACTATTTAAAATCTTGAAAGATGATGCTGTTAAGGTGCTACATTCAATATGCCAGCAAGTTTCGAAAACTCAACAGTGGCCAGAGGATCGGAAAAGATCAGTCTACATCCCAGTCCCAAAGAAGGGCAGTGCCAAAGAATGCTCCAACTGCCGTACAATTGCACTCATTTCACACGCTAGCAAGGTTATGCTCAAAATCCTCCAAGGTAGGCTTCAGCAGTATGTGGACCGAGAACTCCCAGAAGTACAAGCTGGATTCCAAATAGGCAGAGGCACTCGAGACCAAATTGCTAACTTGCGCTGGATTATGGAGAAAGCCAGAGAGTTCCAGAAAAATATCTACTTCTGCTTCATTGACTATGCAAAAGCCTTTGACTGTGTGGACCACAACAAACTATGGCAAGTTCTTAAAGAAGTGGGAGTGCCTGACCACCTTATCTATCTACTGAGAAACCTATATGTGGGACAGGAAGCAACTGTTAGAACTGGATATGGAACAACTGATTGGTTCAAAATTGGGAAAGGAGTACGACAAGGCTGTATATTGTCCCCCAGCTTATTCAACTTATATGCAGAATACATCATGCGGAAGGCTGGACTGGAGGAATCCCAAGCCGGAATTAAGATTGCCGGAAGAAATATTAACAACCTCCGATATGCAGATGACACCACTCTGATGGCAGAAAGTGAGGAGGAATTAAAGAACCTTGTAATGAGGGTGAAAGAAGAGAGTGCAAAAAACGGTCTGAAACTCAACATCAAAAAAACTAAGATCATGACCACTGGTCCCATCACCTCCTGGCAAATAGAAGGGGAAGATATGGAGGCAGTGACAGATTTTATTTTCCTGGGCTCCATGAGCACTGCAGATGGAGACAGCAGCCACGAAATTAAAAGCCGCCTGCTTCTTGGGAGGAAAGCGATGACAAATCTTGACAGCATCTTAAAAAGCAGAGACATCACCTTGCCAACAAAAGTCCGAATAGTCAAAGCTATGGTTTTTCCTGTAGTGATGTATGGAAGTGACAGCGGGACCACAAAGAAAGCAGACCGCCGAAGAATGGATGCCTTTGAATTGTGGTGCTGGAGGAGACTCTTGAGAATCCCCTGGACTGCAAGGAGAACAAACCTATCAATTCTAAAGGAAATCAACCCTGAGTGTTTACTGGAAGGACAGATCCTGAAGCTGAGGCTCCAGTACTTTGGCCATCTAATGAGAAGAAAAGACTCTCTGGAAAAGACCCTGATGTTGGGAAAGTGTGATGGCAAGAGGAGAAAGGGACGGACAGTGTCTGCGAAGCAACCAGCATGAATTTGACACAACTCCGGGAGGCAGTGGAGGATAGGAGGGCCTGGCGTGCTCTGGTCCATGTGGTCACGAAGAGTCGGACACGACTAAACGACTAAACAACAACAAATGTATGATATATTTTTCACTAAACTTGGAATTGAATTCTTCCCAGAGGAGCTAACATATCCTTCACAAAGGAATACAGAAATTAGTGTATATGGCCTCACATGTGAGAAGCTGGTAAAACTCTAGCTAAGGCGTTTTTATTTGACCAGTTCTAGACACATAGTAATCTCCTGTACCTGAGGACAAAATGAACAGAATATATTACACGTTTCTGGGAAAATCTTCTGTGAAGTCTTGGAAAATCTGTTAGGTCCTTTTTATGAGACCATGAAAAAATTGCTTAAATTGATGCTTTATAGACAATGGCAAGAACATGGAGACTACAGTATTTCCATCATACTTTGGATTCTGAGCTTAAAGGGCAATTCTAATAATAACTGCATGCTGTCAAGTTGATCCTAGCTTATGGTGACCCTTCTTGGAGTTTCTTAGGTAGAAAGTATTCAGAAAAGGTTTACTAGTCACTTTTTCTTCTGATGGTGCTGTGTAGGACTGTGTAGCTTGTTCACGAATATGCAGCCTGGAGGCACAGCAGGGAATCAAAAGTCCTGGTTTCTGTGCTCTGACTTACTCAGCTACCCGACCAGCAAAGCACAATCAGTCTATAGAAATTGATCCTTATTATAAACCCCAATTTTTTTTGGAGAAAATGTATTTCTGTCTATATAGAGAGTCAAAAGAAATCTGCAGGGCCAGTCTCCTAGAGCTTCTAATGATGCATTAGTATTCTGTACAGATGTTGTTTCGTTTTTAGCTTAGTCACAAGGCTCTCTCTCCTGTTTCATCCTTTGTTTGAAAATCTAATGGTCACAAGAGGGCAGAGTTGTCGTGGCTTCTTCAAGTTCTCTGCTTTCCAGGGATCTGTCAGCTATTTCTTGGAGCTGCTTTAAGAACAGAATGGAACAGCCACTGGGAAAGAAAAAGGGAAAAAATAATCACCATAGATTTAATAAACCATAGATTTAAAAATAAAAATGGAGATGAAACCTGAAGCTTATTTGTTCAATATGGTAAAGTGAAACTCAAGACAAGAGACAAAAATTTGCTCATACATATTAGGTGCAGCCAGAATTCAAGTGGCAAAACAGTGTAAAGACAAGGAGGAACCTTCGGTGGAGGATTGCTTAATAAAATTACAAGAACTAATATTAATGGACAAACTAACAGACTCGTTGAAAGGAAAGAGTAGAACGGAGCACGAATCTCAATGGGGGAAAGTAAAGAATTATCTTAGAGAGAAATGGAAGAAAGATTCCAAACCTGTACCAAGTGATTTAGGCTTAAATTAGAAGCAGAATTGCTCTCAACAGAAGTGAAAACAAAGTAAAGCAGATTGTTAATATGGATGTAAAACAAGAATTAAGAAAGGTATTATTAAGATTGCGAAGAAAATAAATAAGGAAGCAAAAAAAGATTTACTGTTTTGCGAAAGAGATAGTAGAAAGTTACTTTGGTTATGTGCTAATATTTTGATAATTATTTACTTATTTTTTTTCTTTTTTAAATGCAATAAAGATTAAAAGTTTTTTTTTTTTTTTAATGGAACAGCCACTGGGGTCTGGTTACAGCTGACTTTATCCCAAGGAATGCACAAACATGTCAACAAATAAAACATTTTAACAGTGAATTTCTTGATTTTAATCTATATGCCTGTCTTCCCTGGATATTGTATAGTGCAGTGGTCCTCAACCTTGGGCCTCCAGATGTTCTTGGACTTCAACTCCCATACATCCTAGCCAGCAAAGGTGGTTGTGAAGGCTTCTGGGAATTGTAGTCCAAGAACATCTGGAGGCCCAAGGTTGGGGACCACTGGTATAGTGTGAACATGACAGTTACATGAAGTGCATCTGGATACATTCACATGTTGCAAATGTCACATACATTCTCCTTGTTACAATATACTCAATGATGCTTGTTATGTATCAGAATATATGACGTATGTCAGGAGACCGTGCAAAAGATCCTCATTGGCCCTTACTCCATTTTCTTCTCAAATGGGAGACTAAATTTGACTGCTGCATACTTAGTAAGTAAGTGGAGAAAACACTGAGTTATTTGACCTTGTTTCCTTGAGTAGTACAAGGGAGGAAGCAGTATATAGATCTGGCTACACTGGTTGCTTCTTTTTCACAGTTGGGTGTCTTATTACTGTTACTTTCACTCTTGACCAGTGGTTTCTAATCATGGGTCCCCAGATGTTCTTGGACTAAAACTCCCAGGCGCCTTCACCGCCAGCTGTGTTGGCCAGGATTTCTGGGAATTGTAGTCCAAGAACACCTGGGTTACTCGAGGCTGGGAACCACTGCTCTTCACCAACTGAAATGATTCAGTACAGCCAAAATTCTTCCTATGTGCTCTGGCGATTTTTGTTTACTTGCAGCCTGTGCAGTCCTACATGAAGCTTGGCATGTATCTGCTCCTCATTCTTCTTTACCATACAGCAAATCAAATGTTGTGGTCCTGCTGGGAAAGAGCAGCCTATCTGAACTGAACAGAAGCTTGCATTCCAGATTGCTGCACCAAATCCCTTTCAAAGTGATACTGTACTTTGCACTCACTTTGTGGTGTTTTTTTGTTGTTGTTTTTTGTCCATCCCACCCAATCCCTTTCCAAGTGTAGAATAAGATAGGTGTGAATTCTGCGTTCTTGTGTTCTGTGCTATGTAAAGATAATTGAATTAAAGACTTGGGAGCAATTTGGCAAAGATGCTTTGCTTCCCATCATGTATATTTCAGTTCACATTGTTGCCTTTGGTCACATAGGTCTTGCAGATTTTGATGGTGGGCAATATTGTATGTGAGAATCAAAAGTGGGATGAGTGTTGCTATGAAGAACATGCTTGGCTAAAATAGTACACTTAGACAGTAAGTCTCTCCACACAAGAGGATCTGCAGGCCACAATGTTTTTGTATCTACCAGCCTTCTGCATGGAATGATGTCTAAGTTGGTTTGCACCAGAGTTTGGCTAAGTATAGTTTCTTACACATCTGCTAGCAGTGGCGGTTTATATATGGATACTGCTTTGTACACATGAATTATTGATTTGAATCAGAATGGCCAGCTTCTAATATGTAAATGCCTAGAAGAAAAGGTAAGACCTAATGGAATGAAGTGGACAGAGTGTTGGACTAGGATTCAAGAGACCTGGTTGTGGAAATGCACTGCAGGTAATCAATGGGTAAACTACTCCTAAGCATCTAACTTAACTTTTAAAGCCTATTAGGTTTGTCCTATGTTGGAAGTGGCCTGATGTAACAACAAAAGAAATAAAAAAAATAGACACTGTGCAAAAAAACAAGAACACATAAATATTGCATCTGGTTTTGCATGAAAACTTACGGTAACTAAAAATAGCATAATACTGCATTATTAAGAAGACTGATAATAAAATGAAGTGTATACAGTAGCTAAAGCTTATAAGTGTTTCTTGAAGGTACTAAGTGAACTGGATCTCATTAAGCAAAATATTCTTTAAAGGGGAGGGCAACTAAGTTCAGATAAGACAGCTAGCAAGGAAATAAAAAAAAAACATGAATAAAAGATTTATGGAAGGAAACCATAAGCAAGACAAGTGAAAGTGCAGGAGGGAGATGAGGGACCCATGGCTTTATTATGTTTAAAGTCTGAACTTTAAAATCTGAGGTGAATACAGGGAAACTGAAGTAACACGTGAAGGGAGAGAGAGAAGCAAAAAGTCAATAGGGTCACACTTTAGCCTGTAAAAGTAAGATGAGAAGTGGAATGAAAGACAGAAATAAGAGGCATAAGGTAAGGGCAGACCAGCAAGGAAAGAATTGCAATAACCCAACCAAGATAAAAATCAAAGAAATAACCGAAGAATGAACAGTGTCAACAGAAAGAAAAGGATGAATATTAAATGAAGAAGATGAACGTAAGGGACCTTATCAGTGGTAGAAATATGAGACTGAGAAAGAGTAAAAAGCCCACCCAAAGTTGTAACAGAATAAGAGGAAATTAATGCCAGCAACAGACAATGAAACAGGGAAATAAAGTACAGTGAGTACAGGCAGAAAGTAAAGCTCAAATTTTTGCTAAATTAAACTTCAGAATAAGTAGATAACCAAGAGGAAATGGATAAGAAGAAACATTAGAAAAGAGTGAGGAAAGATTTTTAAAAGGAGGTCATAAAAACCTAAAGGTAATAACCAACACAGAAGTGATAAGAATGTCAGCATGTAAGTGATAAAACGGCTGAGAACTGAGCCTTGAGGAACACCAGACAAATGAAAATAGGGTGAAGAAAGCACACCATTACTGATACATGAACAGTAATCAGGGAAATCATAGCAATGGGGAAAAGAAACGAGAGAAGAGAATTCTCAGTGTCTTATAGACTAGCAGAGGACAGTTACCAGCACTAAAAAGATGCAAGAGAAAAAGTGGAAATAACGGAAGATTGACACTTCCGTTCAGAAAAGAGAATGGCTTTTGCCTCGGTTCCAGAATGGAGACTTGAATGAAAAGCTTACATGGCAGAAGAATAGTTAAGGCACCAAGAAAAGGTTATGTTCCACAATCATAGAACTAAAGGAAAGAAGAGCAGTCATAAGATTGAGAAAAATATTGGCCTCGAGAAGGTCTTCAGAAGCAGAGAAACCACAACAGACTTAAAGGTTAAGTCTGTTGGGGAGGGTATATCCCAACAGAGAATAAAAGATTACTTCAGAACTCTTAACACAGGTACTGTTGATCCCAGTGTAGAGCAATGGGTGGTGAACTAGAGGATGCATCTGATTTCTCACCAGACACCCGCTCCTCTCGCCACACATACTGATAAGGCTGGTTGTTGAAGCTTCAGTCAATGTTGTTCACAAACAGTGCTTCAAAGGCAAAAATGGGTGATACATTTATAGACCACTAAAAGTAAATCACATACTACACAAACATTCGTGGATCAAAACACTACTTCATCAGGTTTGTATCAGTGAATTTAAAATCCAAACGTTCTTGGCAAGATGGAATTCACCAGGCACGTTTCTCTCTTATAATCATAGAGTTGGAAGAGACCACTGAGGCCATCCCATCCAATCCCCCACCATGCGGGAACATCTATGAAAGTACCCCCAACAGATGTCCATCCAGCCTCTGCTTAAAAACTTCCAAAGAAGGAGACTCCACCACCCTTCATATATAGTTGCTATGTTGTGGTTGCAGCCAAGGCAGCTGTGGATTGAATGTAACAATCCAGATCTATAAACAAGCCATGCATGCACATACAACTCCCCATTTAGCCTTTTTTTGAAACAGACATGTTTCTTCTTGGTTAGGGAGCGGGGATGACACAAAACCTGAGTCCTCCACCTGGGAACTGGGGTGATAATTTAAGAAGCTCACTAGGTTTAACCATCTTAGGCATCCTTCAGTCTCGAGAGACTATGATAGCGTGCTCTGTATGGAGGACTTGGAACAGCATCTAGTGTGGCTGAGAAGGCCAATTCGAGAGTGATAATCCCTTCCACATTGAAGACAAATACAATCTGTCCCCTGTCCAGCTCCCTGATTTTTGCTGCTTTTGTGACTTCCTCTTTGCCTCGGCCTGCTGGACAAGGGTCTCTTCAAATTGGGAGAGGCCGTGATGCACTGTCTGCCTCCAGGCTGAACGCTCAGATGTCAGGGTTTCCCATCTGTTGAGGTCTATTCCTAAGGCCTTCAGATCCTGCTTGCAGATGTCCTTGTATCGCAGCTGTGGTCTCCCTCTGGGGCGCTTCCCCTGCACTAATTCTCCATACAGGAGATCTTTTGGAATCTAACTGTCAGTCATTCTCACGACATGCCCAAACCAATGTAGATGTCGCTGTTTCAGCAATGTATACATGTTCAGCTTCCTCTCCTGCCATGCACAAAGGGTCCAAAACTCACTGCAGTACAGGAGTGTACTCGGGACACAGGCTCTATAGGCTTGGATCTTGGTATATGTCGTCAGCTTCTTATTAAGCCATACTCTCTTTGTGAGTCTAGACAACATGGTAGCTGCTTTGCCAATGCATTTACCCAGCTCGACATCTAGGGAGAGAGTGTCAGAGATTGTTGAGCCAAGGTAAACAAAATCATGAAGAACCTCTGATTCTTGTGTGAAGATGGTAATAGAGGGAGGTGAGTCTACGCCCTGACCCATGACTTGTGTTTTCTTCAGGCTGATTGTTAGTCCAAAATCTTGGCAGGCCTTACTAAAATGATTCATGAGTTGTTGGAGGTCTTAAAGCCAAAATGATATTACCTAGTGGTTGCAGTCGTGCTCTGCTGATGTTGAGAGTCCATGTGTCTTCTTGGTGGTACAGGATGGGCAGCTATTTCTTCGTATCTTTGTCATTCGATTGAAGTAAAGTAAAAATGAAAACATAGGCAATACTTTTATAGACCAGTAAATGATGATGATGATGATGATAATGCACATGAGCTTTCATGGATCAAAACACCACTTCCTCAGGTTTGTACTGGTATTTCAAAGGCAAAAGACTAGCACAAGCAGAGTTTGGAAAGCTGGTTTTTGGACTGCAACTCTCAGAAGTATTTTGGGAATTGTAGTTCGAGGTCAGGCTTACAGAGTGCAGAATAGCTACATGGCCCGTATAGCTCTGTGCCCCAGCACATCCCTGGCCCCAGTCACTGTTGCCTGAATTGACTGACTCCCTCTGTTTAACACTGACTCTGGACTCTGTGTTCTTGGGTGGTCATATGTAGAGGAAACTAGAATCCTTGTTCTTGTTTATGCATATCAACTTTAGGTTGGTTGATGGTGGTCTTAAACAATAGGTCACAACCTAAAATAAAATTTCTTGAGCTTATGCTTCCTCAGAGTTTGATGTGTACTGTGTGCCCTCGTGGGCTGACTGCTTATCATCTTTCTCTTGCATCTGTTCATCATTAAAACTGATCAAAATTAATGATATAGGGACTGAAGTGTCTGAACTTTCTTGGGGGCAAATTATACATTACAGATAACTCGAACATTAGAAGCTGAAATCCAGTAATGTTTTTAAAGATATGTTTCAAGAAGGCCTTTGTGGCCAAGCAACCATGCTTGGCCAGCAAAGCCTCTGTTTATTCCTGATAGCCAATTAGGAAACAAAACAAGCTAATTTGCAAACCACAGGAGGTGTGAGAAGCTTGTTTTGGTGCAAAGATCTAATGTATGTCATGTAACTGTGAAGCACAGGGTCTCCGCCAAGCACAGCCAAGCACAGAGGAGATCGCTGGAAAACTTTGTTGGCCTAGGCATTTTGTTTCAGAAACACAGGGCAGGACAACACAAAAGTAGCAGAAGAGCAATGGGATCCAGAATGAAATCCTTGAATGTCACGACTTGTGTGGATAACCATTGCTACAGAGCATTGCTTTCTATTTTGCCTGTTTGGAATTCACCTCGAGCGGAGGGAAGGCAGGCCACGTGTCCCCCTCAATGCTATTCAGTGTTCTATGAGAAACTCGATTGGGAACCCTTTCCCTATGGGAGTAGCCACTAAAACTTTAAAAAAAGTCAAAAAGTGCTCTTATGTTTCAGTTCATACTTACATGCATTCTGTGCTGAAAATTATATTAGGCTGAATAAAAACCAGAGGTACTTTCTCCACCCCTCTTTTTTGAAAAAAAAAGTAAGTTATTTGGAAAGAGTTGCCTAGGGATTTAAATGGTAATGCACTGGGAACCTGAAAGGAAAAGACTCTGCAATTAGCAAATCTCTCCTGTTGTGACAGCTCTATTATTAAACTGTCATAAATGCAAGTCTGTTAATCAGCTGTCTGCTCAATTCCCCCCACGCTCACTCTCTGCTAACCTCCTCTTGGTTTTTTGCTCTAAAATATAACCTGCTTTAGCGCCCAGCTCTCCTGCAGAGGGAATCCTTTGTGAAGCTGAAATGCATAATGGGGGGCAAGGAGGGGAAAGCCCCATGAGCTGTCAAATTTCTCTCTCCTCTCTCGGCAGCTTTCAGTGTCTCTCTTTGAAGCTGAAGGAAATACAAAGAAAGATCCTGCTCTGCTCAAGCTCAAATTAAGCTTTTTGCCCTTGAGGAAGGAAGTGTGGGTGTGTGGAGGAACAGGTTAAGAAATGGCTGTGTTTTTTTTAACTACTCTATATCCATTTCCCCTAGGAAAGATTGCAACAAGGCTATGGGTGTGAATCAATCTGACTTAACAGAATGCACTAAAACATATGTTGATCCCAGGAATCTGAAAACTGAGCAGACAAGCTCTATATGACTACTTGGAAGGAGGCAGAATCATAGCAAGGATCAGCAGTAAAAAAAAAATCCGATTTCCTGATGTGGCCGACCAAAGCCAATTTGCAACATCAGACTGATTCCCATGTTGGCACAGCTTAACTGGCTTTCAGTCTGTTTCCAAGCACAACTCAAAAGGGCTCATTATGTCTTCCCGGTGCTCCCATATTGACTTGCCTTGGTGCTGAGCTCTATTGGAGCCCCTCTTGCATAGTGGAATGTGTGTGTGTGTGTGTGTGTGTGTGTGTGTGTGTGTGTGAGAGAGAGAGAGAGAGAGAGAGAGAGAGAGGATAGATTTCTATGTCACTGTTGGCATGCTGTAGCGCTAGGCCAGAAAACCTGGGGTTCTGAAATTAGTGTTGGACCCCAGTTGTCAACTAACATCAGCGAGCCTGGTCAAAGGAGAGAGGACAATGACAGTAGAGGTTCATCACTCTACGGAGGGCCAGAGATTGTCTAGCCATGTGGTAGAATTCCCTTCTCAGGAGAACTCCCATTACCTTCTCACTAATATCATTTCATCACTGCACAAAAACACTGAACTATGTGTTTGGCTTCTGAATGTGTTGCTTGCTACCTCTTGTCTTCCTGTCTTTCTTTTTTTCTGATACTTCTAGCTTGCTCTTCTTATGTCCAACATAAGAAGATGGTTGGACAGTGTCTGCATTTCTGGTGAGTTTGGGGCATTTTTAGATTATTTTATATGGCTTTACTGTAACATTTTGATTACCCTTAGATGCCCTGAGCATCTAATGATTGTTGCTGTTGTTGTTTAGTTGTTAAGTCTTGTCCAACTCATCATGACCCCATCAACCAGAGCACGCCAGGCCCTCCTGTCTTCCACTGCCTGCCAGAGTTGGGTCAAATTCATGTTGGTAGCTTCGATGACACTGTCCAACCATCTCGTCCTCTGTCATCCCCTTCTCCTCTTGCCTTCAAGAGGGGTCTTGAAGGCAAGAGGAAAACACCCTCCAACATCAGGGTCTTTTCCAGGGAGTCTTCTCATGAGATGGCTAAAGTATTAGAGCCTCAGCTTCAACATCTGTCCTTCTAGTGAGTACTCAGGGTTGATTTCCTTCAAAATAGATAGGTTTGTTCTCCTTGCAGTCCAGAGGACTCTCAAGAGCCTCCTCCAGCACCACAATTCAAAAGCATCAATTCTTTGGCAGTCAGCCTTCTTTATAGTCCAGCTGTCACTTCCATACATCGCTACTGGAAAAACCATAGCTTTGACTATGCAGACCTTCGTCGGCAAGGTGATTTTCTGCTTTTTAAGATTCTGTCAAGGTTTGTCATCACTTTCCTCCCAAGAAGCAGGCATCTTATAATTTTGTGGCTGCTGTCACCATCTGCAATGATCAGGGAGTACAAGAAAGTAAAATCTGTCACTGCATCCATATCTTCTCCTTCTATTTGCCAGGAGGTAATGGGACCAGTGGCCATGATCTTTTTTTTTTTTTTTTTTTTTTTTGATCTTCAGACAATTTATTGCACTCTCCTCTTTCACCCTCATTAAGAGGTTCTTTGAGTCCTCCTCACTTCCTGCCATAAGAGGGGTATCATCTGCATATTTGAGGTTGTTGATATTTCTTCTGGCAATCTTAATTCCGGTTTGGGATTCTTCCAGTCCGGGCTTTCGCATGATGTATTTTCCATATAATTTGAATAAGCAGGGAGACAATATACAGCCTTGTCATACTCCTTTCCCAATTTTGAACCCATCAGTTGTTCTATATCCAGTTCTAACTGTTGCTTCCTGTCCCATATATAGGTTTCTCAGTAGATAGATAAGGTGGTCAGGCACTCTCATTTCTTTTAGGACTTGCCATAGTTTCCTGTGGTCCACACAGTCAAAGGTATTTGCATAGTCAATGAAGTAGAAGTAGATGTTTTTCTGGAACTCTCTGGCTTTCTCCATAATCCAGCGCATGTTAGCAATTTGGTCTCTAGTTCCTCTGCCCCTTAGAAATCTAGCTTGTACTTCTGGGAGTTCTAAGTCCACATACTGCTGAAACCTACCTTGTAGGATTTGGAGCATAACCTTGCTAGTGTGTGAAATGAGTGCAATTGTTTGGTAATTAGAACATTCTTTGGCACTGCCCTCTGTTTTGTTTCTGTCCATGGAGTTTTCTTGGCAAAGATACTGGAGTGGCTTGCCATTTCCTACTCCAGGTGGATTGCGTTTAGTCGGAACTCTCCACTATGTCCTGTCCATCTTGGGTGTCCCTGCACGGCATAGCCCATAGCTTCTCTGAGTTACTCAAGCCCCTTCGCCACAACAAGGCAGCAATCTGTGAAAGGGATCTAATGATAGAAAAGCAAAAGATATAATAAATAATAACATATGCATTTTAAAATAAGATGCATTCCCCTTTTAACCTGTGTTAGTTATTTTGACATGGATGCAATCATCATATCTGTTTTTAGTTCTAAGGAATGGAACAGTGGTCCCCTAATCTTCCCCTTTATTCTTAACAGTCCTACTTCTTATGGATGTTTCCCCATATTTCCATTCTTCCATATATACAGATACCTGTGCTAAATTTATGTGTCTTCCATCTTGAAAGCAACCCATGATAAATTGTTCACACTTCCAGTATGGAATCAGCTATCCATTTTAAAGCAGTATTGTATTGTAGTTGCTTATCATGCAGAGCTGACATGGAACAGGCTGCAGAGGAGTTTTGGTACCTCTTCAGGCAGGTGGAAAACCGAATGGGACACAAAAGAGACTGGGGAGACCACAGGTTGGGGAGAAAAACCAGCCTTCCTCACTCCTCCGTTATGCTCCCAATCCTTACAACATGCAGTCTGGTTTGTAGCTGGCTGGATAGCTCAGTGAGTTGGAGGACAGGTGGCAAGAGTTCTGTTCATCACTGTGCCTCCAGAGAGAAGAGCAAGTCTGGGTGGCCATAAGACCATCTTCTATGACTAAAGTTATAGATGGTCACCTGTGTGAATATTGGTATATGGCAGTATTCTGGCTTTAGAATGGTACGTTTCCATCAGCTGATATCATAATGCTTGTATAAGGTAAGGAAACCTTTTAAATCATTCTGAGTTCCTCTCAGAACTTTGTCAAACAAATGAAAGATACCCTTCCTTGATGGGCCTGAAGTGTATTGGTTGGTATTATAAAATTTTCCAGACATAAAATATGTCTTTCTGGAATTTAGAATAAAAAGGGTGAATATGCAACTTTCAGCACTCTTTAATTTGCTGTACCTGTAGCAACTATCAGATCAGTTCAGAATGTGGCATAGCTGTAGACTTCATCAGGCGGACCTTTGAAAGTTGCTTGATGTTGAACTATTACCTCAATAAATCTTATTGCTATTAAGCAAGAGGATTTTGAGGCTGTTCAAAGGTATTTTTTATTAAGGCTACTCTTGTGGCAATAGAACATGGAAGTAAAATGAACACAGAAATTCTTCTATTTCACAAGAAATATTTTAATATAATGAGGAAATGTGTCCTGTATGCAAAAGCTTCAGATCCTCTGAAGAAGTATTCTAAAAATGCTTGTGTGCTGCTCCACACTTAGCAGCAGTCATCATAATGACGTTTTGGTAGAGATGTTATTAAGTTTTTTTTTTTTTTTAACTAATAGTAAGAACTGAGGAAAAAGAGTCACAATACTCTTTCCAATAATCATTGGAGTATCAGTATAATTTTGTGACAGCAGCCTCTTTTGGCATGTGGCTGTCAGTCAAGGCAACTGCCCCATAGTTCCAAAATACAAAGAAATAAGAGGGTTGAGCTGCAGATCTAAGACCATTCTGTATAAACCAGTTGCAAAGGTTTTACATCAGCATTACTGGAGCAACTCATGAAACTTTAAAGATCTTTGTGGTGGGGAAAAGAAAGGAGATAAAGCGGTGGGAGCCGAGACAGAGATACCTCCACTTTGAAGGAAAAGTATCTTTGTCTTGGTTCCTCAGATGTGCTGACATAAATCAGCTGTGCTGTGCAAACACTTGGATTGCGTCTGCATTTTGTTGCTATGGTAACTTCACTGGAAGACCTAGGTTAGTGACTCCAGGCACTGCTTCCAAGCTGGAGACTGTCTGGGCAGGGGGAAAAAAAGCCTGCTGTGTGTTTCCATCTCCTGGTGGATGAAACTCTTTCGTTAAAAAAAACAAAAAAAGTTAACACCAGCCACTCTACCCCGGAGGCTGAACTCTGTACTCTCTGTAGAGCCCTTCTGGTTTATTTGAATATTCACAATTTTCATCTTGTAAGTTAAGTGGAGATCTCTTTTTCACCAGCTCGCTTCTTAGATCTCATATGTTGTGATTTTTTAACACATGCTGATATTGTGTGACATACGCCCCTTTTAAACTTCAAGAACAATGTGTATCAGAAATAACATCTCTGGTGAAACAAGTAGTTACCATCCTTGCAGATATGAAGTAGAAGCCACTTTTATAGTCTGTATGTCTGTATCCCTGACAGCAGTATTCCTATTTTGTACTTAAAATATACAACACCCAAGACTCCCTTGAGTCAGAAGGATTCCGTCAATAGTATTGAAAGGCCCCTGAGAGGTTCCCCCAGAAACGGTACTTCCCCTGTCTACTTCCTGGCATAGGACATCCACCAAGGTGACCAAAGCAGTCCCCATCCCATAACCAATCCTGAAGCCAGATTGAAGTGGACCTACAGAATCTGTCTCATCCAAAAATGCCAGGAGCTGAGAAGCCACCACATGTTTCCTACCTCTGTTTTAGGGTAGCTGAATGTAGCCATCCTCCAAAAACAGTGGATGTTTTGATGGAGTAAGTGACATAATACCTTCTCACAAAATTCAGAGTAGCTGTTCTTCGAGTTTGACGCTCAGAACTAGACCTGAAAGTCAATGCCTTGTCCTTATTTTATCTGAGCTTGTCAGTCTGTGAAAGCAGCCTTTCCCCTCGCTTTACTCCGAACGCTTTTTTAATAGGTGAAAAATATTTTCATGTGATGAAATGGAAAACATTTCATGTTTCACTACTACAGGCACGGCAGGGGTGGAATCATGTGGGCTTTTCTGTCTTAATGGAACTGACAGAATTCTTTCAGTAGTAATGAAATTTTATGTCTTGGACAGTGTTCAAGCTTTCCAGTAAAAACCTGTGGGTCTGATATTGCGACACTCTAAACTTAAGTGTGCCTGACAGATATAATGACTCCATGGCCTGTTGCAACTTAAAAGGATGAGGGAAAGACCTAGACAAATCAGTTTTTAAAATCTTTTTTGCATCTTAGCAATCCTCATAACCAATGAGGAGGGTGGCTAGGAGATGCAGTCCAACAACATCTGGAGGACCACAAGTTTCTCTCTCCACTCTAAAGCCACCTGATTGTATATAAGAATGGTGAAGTCTGGGCCAGCTTGACTAATTTCCTCCTTATTGTTTGTCCACTCTAAACTGTTCACCCTATTGCCCTGATGGAGAATATGACAGCTCTGGGAGGAACTCCTACTCACACACTTCAGTGAGATTCTCATTCCTTGTTTACCACTCATACTACAACCACCACACAGCCAGCCACTTATTCACTTCTGCCACTGGCTCTGTGGTGTTGCCAGGGACAATAATCTCCAAACTTTTCCAGGTATTTGGGATTGCTTCTGTTAATTGTACCTTCCAGCCAGAGCCTCGTTGACCCAGATGGTTTTACTCTACAATATCCCGGAGTTTTTCTGACCTTGATTTTATTGATTATGTTGATGTTAAGTGGAAAGAACCATCTTGATGAAACAACTCCTCTAGTCTCCAGTGTACCTTGCTAGTTTATTATTATAATGCCTTGATTGGTAGCTACGAGTCTTATTAAAATGAATCATAATGGATATCATGAGGAGATTTTAACATGGATAAAACAGAAGGGATTATTGAAATAACAAATAGGTCCTCACCTATTTGTTGTTTCAACAATCCTCAGAAAGTAAACGTAAGTTTCTAGATACAATGACAGGAGAAAAATATCCATTAGTTGTATTTCTTCACAGTACACACACAAATCATGCTAAGCAAACCTCCAACTGTGGAGGGGTCTCTACAGACTTTCTAATCAAGTGTCCAAAATGAACTGTCACATCATTCAGTACCATCTATGAGCATTCCAACATACGTACAACAATCACCCCAGCACTCTTCCATATATGCAATCTCAACATGCGTATATCTTTTATTCCATTTTGTTGTGAGCCGCCCAGAGTAGATGGGTGGGATACGAAGGAAGGCAGGAAGGAAGGAAGGCAGGAAGGAAGGAAGGAAGGACATGCCAATTTTATAGAGCACATATATAGACACAAATTCCATTCACATTAGAATCACCACAGGGAACAAGCTAAAGAATTTCTCCTCCCTGATTGCCAATACTTTCTTGTAACTGTTCTTGTGTTGTTCATTTTTTTTCTGGCAAACAAGTTTCTGGATTAGCTTGGTGTCCTTCAGACTTTCTAGACCTTCCATCCATGACCACTGCCCAAGTTTGCTGGGCTGAGAGTTAACAGTGCAAGATTATCTAGAGCTGTGGTTCCCAACCTTGGATAATCCAGGTGGCAGAAAAGCTACATGGAAATTAAATGAGTATGTAGTATATAAATAAGTAATATGTTTTGCCCATCAGCACCAAGATCTGTGTAACTTTGTGGGAATAACATTTTCTTAATCCTAGATGAGTAGTACAGTGTCGTGTTGCTGTTATGTGCCATCGAGTCAGTTCCAGTTTATGACAAGAATAATGAAGTCTTTAAGGTACATGAGATGTTCAAAGAGTGGTTTTACCATTGCCACACTCAACCCCAGTGAATTTCCATTACGAAGTGGTGATTTGAACGTAGGTCTCATACATAGTAGTCTGACTCAAAATGGAACTCTGACATTCTATCTGCTATGTCACGTTGACTTTCAGTAGTACGAGAGGGAGGTAAATACAGTAACTGGGTGGTAAACCTTTAATGTTTGTGAAAGACATCTGACTTTATCTGTAGACTAATGCTAGGCTACAACAATGGATCATTGGGTATTGATGAGAGAATTATAGGAAACAATCCTCCAACAGTCTTGGTAATTGGACTGTAATATTCGGTCAATAAATCAATTGGACGCTGTCCCCAAATTCTCCTGTTATTGGAGTAAAATGTCAGAACCTGTTGAATGTGATTGTAGCCAAGCTGAGCTTTCAATGTGTGCTTGTTCTGGCTTGACTTTGATTCTTGCTATTTCAGTTGAGGCTAATAGGCATTGATGAGGTGCATGATAGGCTTGGTTCAAGAAGTACAATTTAGCATATTTAGCCATGCATGAGCTCTCTGATGTACAATCTGAAAGGACAACATTTTGCTGAAACTTGCAGATGTTTGCATGTACCAAGAGCCTCCTCTCTTCTCACCTACTGCCTGTGACTGATAAATTTGCTTTGATGGCGAGCAGCAACTGGAGAGCTACACATTCTTCACTCTTTCCTCCTATGGTCTTTTCTCTCAAATCTAATATGCTTAACCTGTCTATTGCTGAAAACGGATACAGGACATTTCACTTGTTTTGAGCAAAAAGCAATTTAAAAGTCTTGTGTTTTGCAATGGCCAAGCTCACTGTACTTTCCCTTGAAAATAATTTATTGATTTTTTTCCTTTGAACTTCCTAAAAAAACATCTGGGGAGAAACAAGTTTATTGTTATTTTGTTGGTGTGTGTGGTGGTGGGAGTGGCCAAGTTAACTGAAGTACACACTATGATTTCCTGCTAGTTTCCAACCCTTTTTTAAGACCATCCCCCAAAAGGAGTTTGAGAAATTATGGTGTACTATGTGGCAGTAAAGGCTCAGTGGTAGTAGGATATACTTTGCCCAGCTACTCCTTAGCTGGAAATGGCAGTCCAGGGAATATTCAGGAGCATCCTTTCCTGACTGGGTGTTCACGAAGTGCCTTGGAACTGTAGCTTAATTGACTTGGAGACATAGCAAAATGAAATGGTACTTTAGTGGGAGATAAGACACCTGAGCAGGTGAACCACTTTCCTTCCCCTCCTTGAACTATGAGTTAGTTTTCTTCCATGTCTTCTTTTTTTCTTTTTTTTTTTCTTTTTTCTTTTTTTGCTTCAAAATAGAGGAATTTCAAGGTGATTTGCTGTTCATGGAAAAAGAACCTCCTAATTTCAAATTTGCCCCAATTCCTGCCCTATGTTTTTTTTCACACTTAGTAGAAACCCATGTTGTAATCTGTCTGGTTCATACCGTCTTTCCAGGAAAACTAGGTGACTTTGTACTCTAAGCTGATGTGTCGTGGAAGCTTTCTACGCTGCCTCTTAACAAAATACATACATCTATTTTCTAATTCTCCTTTCCAAAAAAATGTAGCAATCAGCTTTTAAAATACATCCAGTTGCAATGCTTATTAATAAGCCCAGAGAAGAGGTGTTAGCATTTGGAGTATTTCATAGATAGCACCTTGGAAAAAGATATGTGATATGCTGTTGTAAAAATGGAGTCTTATTAAGCAGAAATGCATAGCTTCTCGTGAATACCTCAGCAATTAAATTTTATCTTCATTCGTATGCAGGTCAGGACAGTTTCAAAGGAGAACAGGGAAGCAAAGCATCATGGTTTAATGTTATGCAAATTAGTGTTAACATGGTGTTTCATTTCTCGTTAATGCATTGTTACAGTGTTACTCATTGAAAAGAAACTATGTGACACCTATTAAGACTGATGACCTACTCACTTAGTTTTCCATTTGCTTGGCACTGTGTCCATGAGAAGATTGTAGTGCCAGAGCAGTTCTTGAATTTGGAATGAAAGATTAAGAGCCCCACTTTCTTTTAAATCAAGTTCAGCTAGTACTTTACAAGGATAGCTGTTCTTGCATTTATACTGGACCAGTTGTTAACTCACTGCAATATCATTTCCATAAAGGTTTCTGTCCTTTCCCACAAGAGACAAAGGCATGTGTGTCTTTGTAAAGGGGACAAATATTCTTTGTGTCTTTGAATTTGAATTAACTTCCTATAAAATCTTCAGAGAGACACTTATGGATTCCCATATTTTGTCTTCACAAGGAACACGAGAAGCATTTTAGTATTTGTGTACAGATAAAACTTTCAGTGCCTTAAAAACAAATGCAAGGGCAGATGTCTTACCATTTTGCCTGTGCCTCTCTACTGCCGACTTGTGCGCCTCTTTAGCCACCCACCCACACATCCACCTTGGCTTTGCATTCAGCAAGTGTGGACAAGGCCCAGTGAGTTGACAAAACCAAGCACTCCCTCACATAAAATCACTGTTATGTGTAATGCCCTTTATTTTACCTACAGGAAAAAAGGGGGATGTGGTGGCGCTGCAGGCTAAACCGCAGAAGCCTGTGCTGCAGGGTCAGAAGACCAGCAGTCGTAAGATTGAATACACGTGACGAAGTGAGCTCCCGTCGCTTTGTCCCAGCTCTTCGCCAACCTAACAGTTCAAAAGCATGCAAATGCGAGTAGATAAATAGGTACCACCTTGGTGGGAAGGTAAAACGGCGTTCCCTAGTCACGCTGGCCACGTGACAACGGAAACTGTCTTCGGACAGGCGCTGGCTCTACGGCTTGAAAAGCGGGATGAGCGCCGCCTCCTAGAGTCGGACACGACTGGACTAAAACTGTCAAGGGGAACCTTTACCTTTACGTATTTGGCCGAGCAATGTTTCCTCCTCTCAATCTGTGAAAGAGATTCCTGTTCAAATACTCTTCAACTGACTAGCCCAGGACCACCCAACAAGATTCACAGATGAATGGGAACTTAAACCCAAGTCCCTTAGCCAAGGTCAGCACTGTTCACTAAATAGTGGTATTTTTAATTTAATTTAATTTAATTTCTTCATTCATTCATTCTTTTGTTTGTTCAATTTATATACTGTTCATGTGACTACTAAAGCTACTCTGGTAGTAAGAAAAACATCCATCCATGAGAAATGGAATTAAATTTCATTCACAAAAGTTAGTTAGCATATTCTAAACATGAAATTAAAATGTCTGTGTTTTAAGGACGTGTACCTTGAACCTTTTCCAGGTTCAGAGCCTGTAAATCCCTTTTGTGTATCACAACTCCCAGAACCCCATCTAGCCAAGCTAGCTGGGGGATTCTGGGATTTGTAGTCCAAAAAATAAAAAGTATTGTCACATCTGAAAGGCTAACATATTTATTTCATTGTTAGTTTGTATGAATTACAATCTACTTTCTTGGATACATGGAGTGTTCAAAAAAGTAACTCGTTTGAGCGGTGGTCCCCAGTTGCTTCCATCAGCTTTAGGGAGATGATGGAACCACAGAATGTCTTGTCAGTTGAGCTTCTGATCTCTTCATGTTGTTGTGTCACATTCAGTTCATCGTGTTACAAATTTCTTGCATTGTGTGGAATGACACTGCACATTTGAATCAGATTCTTTGACCAGGGACAAAAGCAAGAAAACTGCATTACCAGTCAGCAGGAAACTTCCAAGTTGTCTTGAGTCTGGTGCACAAATTTCATCATTATTTGTTTGCACAGTGCTGTTGGTTTGTGAGACAGTAGACATAGTGTTCCCCTTCATTGTTTTCTGCCTTATTGTGGCGAAAGGGATTGAGTAATTCAGAGGAGCTATGGGCTATGCCATGCAGGGACACCCAAGAAGGTCATAGTGGAGAGTTCTGACTAAACGCAATCCACCTGGAGCAGGAACTGGCAAGCCACTCCAGTATCTTTGCCAAGAAAACTCCATGGACAGACACAAAAGGCTAAAAGATATGGCACTGGAAGATGAGCTCCTCAGATCGGAACATATCCAACATTCTACTGAGAAAGAGTGGAGGAAAAGGAAAAGTAGCTCCAGAGCTAATAAAGTTATTCAGCCAAAGCCGAAAGGATGCTCAGCTGCGGACACGCCTGGAAGAACAACCTTCAGAACATGGCCAAAGAGACTGAAAAACCCACAACAACCCTCAGATCCCAGCTGTGAAAGCCTTCGAAAATACAGAGATAGGGAAATTTGCAGAAAATTTAATGCAGACTTCCAAAGAATAGCAAGGAGAGACAAGAGGGCTTTCTTAAATGAACAGTGCAAATAAACAGAGGAAAATAATAGAAAGGGAAAAACCAGAGATCTGTTCAAGAAAATTGGAGATATTAAAGGAACATAGTGCAAAGATGGACATGATAAAGGACAAAAATGGTAGGGACCTCACAGAAGCAGAAGACATCAAGAAGAAGTGGCAAGAATACACAGAGGAATTATAATAGAAAGATCTGGATGTCCCGGACAACCCAGACAATGTAGTTGCTGACCTTGAGCCAGACATCCTGGAGAGTGAAGTCAAGTGGGTCTTAGAAAGCATGGCTAATAACAAGGGCAGTGGAAGTGATGGCATTCCAGTTGAACTATTTAAAATCTTAAAAGATGTCGCTGTTAAGGTGCTACACTCAATATGCCAGCGAGTTTGGAAAACTCAGCAGTGGCCAGAGGATTGGAAAAGATCAGTCTACATCCCAATCCCAAAGAAGGTCAGTGCCAAAGAATGCTTCAACTACCATACAATTGCACTCATTTCACACACTAGCAAAGTTATGCTCAAAATCCTCCAAGGTAGGCTTCAGCAGTATGTGGATGAGAATTCCCAGAAGTCCAAGCTAGATTTCGAAGGGGCAGAGGAACTAGAGACCAAATTGCTAACATGTGCTGGATTATGGAGAAAACCAGAGAGTTCCAGAAAAACATCTACTTCTGTTTCATTGACTATTCAAAAGCCTTTGACTGTTTGGACCACAGCAAACTATGGCAAGTTCTTAAAGTAATGGGAGTGCCTGACCACTTTATCTATCTCCTGAGGAATCTATATGTGGGACAGGAAACAACAGTTAGAACTAGATATGGAACAACTGATTGGTTCAAACTTGGGAAAGGAGTACAACAAGGCTGTATATTGTCCCCTGGAAGAATATATTATGCGAAAGGCAGAACTGGAGGAATCCCAAACCAGAATTAAGATTGCCGGAAGAAATATTAACTACCTCAGATATGCAGTTGATACCACTCTGATGGCAGAAAGTGAGGAGAACCTCTTAATGAGGGTGAAAGAGGAGAGTGCAAAAAATGGTCTGAAGCTCAACATCAAAAAAAACTAAGATCATGGCCACTGGTCCCATCACCTCCTGGCAAATAGAAGGGGAAAAGATGGAGGTAGTGACAGATTTTACTTTCTTGGGCTCTATGATCACTGCAGATGGTGACAGCAGCCATGAAATTAAAAGACGCCTGCTTCTTGGGAGGAAAGCAATGACAAACCTAGACAACATCTTAAAAAGCAGAGACATCATCTTGCCGACAAAGGTCTGCATAGTCAAAGCCATGGTTTTTCCAGTAGCGATGTATGGAAGTGAGAGCTGGACCATAAAGAAGGCTGACTGCAGAAGAATTGATACTTTTGAATTGTGGTGCTGGAGGAGACTCTTGAGAGTCCCCTGGACTGCAAGGAAATCAACCCTGAGTGCTCCGTGGAAGGACAGATCCTGAAGCTGTCCTTCCAGTGAGGCTCCAATACTTTGGCCCTCTCATGAGAAAAGAAGACTCCCTGGAAAAGACCCTGATGTTAGGAAAGTGTGAAGGCAAGAGAAGGGGATGACAGAGGATGAGATGGTTGGACTGTGTCATTGAAGCTACCAACATGAATTTCACCCAACTCCAGGAGGTAGTGGAAGAGGAAAGCATTAAGGAGGAGAAGAAGTAGGTGGGAGATATAGTGAACTAATCTGCATTTCACTAGGACTGGGCACCAGAGTTGGTCAAAGCTCAAGTTATTGATCAACACAGGCTATCTCAGACCAATTTGTACAAGGTCTGGATCAAAGTGGAAAGCCTGGATTTGGCTCTTGTGTAAGACAAACAAATATACAAATTTATTTGTGTTGAGATCATAAACTGAATCAGAGGGTGTGCAAGTTGCTTCAGCTCTTTTTATAAAAAAGGCATTCCTTAAAGATGACCAGTATTCAAATACATAAAGCTAGCTATCTAAAATTGGGGAGATTGACTCATCTTTTTAGGGTCTACCATGTCTCCAGATTTCATGTACATCCGTGCAAAATGAGAACAGCTGTAACCATTTTGATTCCCCAATGCAAGCCTGTAGGAGGCTTCCAAATTGTCTTGAGTCTAGTGCACAAATTGAACCAGACTGAGTACAGATCACTCTGGGACTGTGTTGAGATCCATTCCAAATTCTCATATTGGTCTCTGAACCAAATTGGGAGACAGAAAAAGAGCCCCACTTTTCATAGCCAACTTTTATACTGTGAATGATGTGTTCTATGCAAGGTGTCTCTGTCAACCTAATTCTATACCACTCATGGGGGACGCAGCCTGCAGTATTTATATGTCTCTCTGTTTGAAGATTTACTCATTTCCCTGTTCTTGTCCTCAGTTTCACAAAGCTTGCAAAATTGCTTTGGAAGCACTTTTGCAAGGGGAAAAAATCCTCTGTTACATGATGGTGACAGTCTCTCTCATGTCCTTCATGAAGATTCTTAACTATTTCAGGTCTTGTGATGCCTTGAAAAAAAGTCTAATCTCCCACTCGCTCTACTGTACATCTTGATAATGAATATTGGCCCGTTATCTTGGCATGCATTCCACGCTGATTAGGAATGGCTGCTGTGCATGTGAAATGCATAATCCTGGAGCTTCAAAGAAGCTGGTGTCAGATGAAGGGTCACTCTGGCATTCTTCCCCTCCTATTAATCACAGTCCTCTCCTATATGGTATCCCTGGCTATCTGGTTTTTTTAAATCTGTCTAGCTATAGACATTGGCTGTGTTGCTGTTAATTTAGGCCAAAGATGGATGCGGTAGTTGCTAAAACATTCTGTAGCCAAAGGTGTATGGCAATTCTCATTGGATTTCATTTCTGAAGAAAACAGAATGGTAATGAGGAAAGCTCTAGGAAAAAGAGTCCACAACAACATACTTTTCTCTTTTTGTGTTCTGGCAGCTTCTGTCTTTGAAGTAAGGGTTATAATTGCTTGTTGGAAAGGTCCATTTATCTTGTATTGTCAATTATTGATGATGAATTAGCTTTTAAGGGTGTCTAGAGGAATCCTGTCTTTATGGCAGGATGCATGGAGAAGCCTTGTGTCTTTCTGCACCAGGCATCTGATTCTGAACGAAAGGTTTTCTCATATTTATTATAAATCCAGAAATTTCAGCCACATTCCTGGATGATTATCTGAGTACATTTTCCTGAACTTCCTCTTATGACTGCACAACCTCAAACAGAGTTGTTTCTGGTTTATGGAGTAGAACAAGGACCTGAGATTGGGCATGATACAGAGGCCCTTGATGTGGTACTTAGGTCTCAGAGTCCATAGTGTCAACTTGTAGTACATTCCCTCATTACGACTGCATTGTGTGGTGTAACATGTTGCCTAACTGTGTCTGTGGATAATATAAGGTAAGTTTCTCAGCTTAATTAGCTAACAACCTAATCTTGCTACAGGTAGTATGTTAAAATTAGGCAATATGCTGGGCAAGTGTAGTCAACTGAAGCCAAATTAAGAGTAATAAGTAGTGAGTAGAATGGAAAATGGAATCCTCAATGTTGTATGGCTTCTGTTCAGTCTTTGTGTCTATTTGGGTTCCTTTTGTCCAATCAATTGTGAAGATGGCTGAGCATTCAAATTCCTTATTGTCAGATTTCTTAGAAAGGGGACCAAGATGAAAAAGGAGTCCACTAATGATGCCAATTTATTCCATTGTCATTTGTAACTAGCCTCCCAAATTAACAGTTTCTAAATCTATTCATTCTCTGAAAAACGTCCGATGTTCAGACAGTGGTGGTTCTTGTAGAAGGCTGTGTAATGAAGGGACTTTAATTGCAAATTGAGCTCTGATGCTGATTACAACTACCAACAGACAACTGTGGCACCACCTCCCCCAAATAAAAGATATAGAGTAAAATTGCACTACATGTTTGTGTTAGTGTGTGCTTTTTATTTTTTCTTTTGCTACCATAAGCTTTTTACTCATGGCACTTGAACCTGAAGCAAGTGATTTTGTCCCGAGGTAGGTTACTGTGCATAAATTGCATAAATTTTAGTACCATAGTTATCTGTTTATATGATCAAATTCAATTTTTTTTCTTTATGCATTACAGCTGGCAAATATTTTGTGCTCCTCATGGGAAGGTCTCTTGAAATTGGTTCATGAGGTAGATGTTGCAAATGGATGTTGACCCCTTTATGATGATCAGTATCTCATCACTACATGGGATCACAGAGGGAAAGAAAGGATTTCATAGGCAAAAATTTAAGAGCCTGAATTATCTGGAGGGCCTTCATGAGTGGATAGCTCACCAGATGGCTTCATCAAATGAAGCCATTTAAAGACACACACCCCATAGGACTCTGGAACATGCACTGTCTATTTGCATGGGTAACTGCAGTGTGGCTATTTTTCTTTTACCAGTATTGGATGGAAAGTGATATGAAGTCTATCTTTAGATCTGTTATCACATATGCTCTTGGTCAGCAAGCCACTTCTTTTGTTATTGCAGTTTACACAGAGAGAATTTTCCATGCCAGGTCATGGCAAAAATCTGCTGCTGCTCTTTCCTGGCCATGGTCCTGATCATTCCTTTCACTTTCAGAGTCTTCTCCTTTAAATAATGTTAAGTCTGTACAGCTAGATCCATGCACCCAATCACCAGAGATACTTTTTGCTAATTTTTTTAAAGAGATGAAGCTCAACCTAGTTACTTTTGAGTCGTATAACCAAGCTACTTCATGATCTCTTTTCACTTGCCCTCTCCAAATGTATTTTTAGCACACTGCATCTAATTCCTTAATACATGTCCAGGCAAATTGGTGCTAGGAAGACAAGGAAATTTGTTAAAAACTGAATCTTGCAATTCTGTGAGAGGAATTGTTTTGAAGATCAGCCCCAGGATAGGAAAGGGCAAGAGTGTTGCTCTGGATATTCCCTATCTGGTTGAAATGCAGAATTAAGATGAGTAGTTTCACCCAGTTGCTGTTTTCTGAGCCTTCCTCTCTCCCTTCCCCACCCCCATTACTGTCCTGAAGGAAGCTGTAGTTTGTCACATAATACAATCTAACCAAACTCAAGAGATGTTTATATCCTTTTTCCTTGAGGGGGAAAGAATTAAAGACTGCACTTGGCTTTGCCATGATTTCAATGTAAAAAGTGTCAGTGCTGGTCAGATAAGGCAATGAAGCTTGGGAGGATGGAGTCACAGATACTGGTTCTGTGGGCTGCTTGGTTGTCTCTGCCATCCCTTAGCACTGCAATCTCTTCCGCATGCTTTGCCACACTCCCTCCAAGGTCTGTTGGAATATGATCAATAGGTACTTGGGGATTTCAGAATCTGCTTCCTATGAACCCTGCCAACGGGAACATAAAGATTCAAGCTAAAATGTTAATGGCACTGATGATCATGGTGAGGCCAGTAGCCACCACTGTCCTCTTCTTTGGCAGATTGCTCATCTTTCCAGTGGGTGGGCTGTTGAGGAAACTTTTCTTAGACTGTAGGAAGGCCGGCAGAATATGTGTTATATTGCACTTTCTTTGTGTCCATGACATTGGAGAACTTAAACCCAAAGTGGCGTTTTAAGGGAAGGACGCAAACACTGTGCACAGCCTTAAAATTAGATTACTTTGGGCGGAGTCGTTTGCACATATTTAAGTTACATTACCTGAAAGTGACAAATATTGGCTAGGGTGACACGGTTCAAATAGGCAAATGTGCCACAAAGTTTGTGCATAGTTGATATTTCAGGGGTACCTCTTCATCTCGGTTCAACGCAGCTCCTTTCCGATGGCAGCTGGCGTCCAACATGGTGTAAGCAGCCCTTATCCTTTTCCTTCTCTGTATTTAAGCCAGTGGTTCTTAACTTTGGGTTACACAGGTGTTTTTGGACTGCAGCTCCCAGAAGCCTTCACCACCAGCTGTGCTGGCCGGGGTTTCTGGGAGTTGCAGTTCAAAAACATCTGAGTAACCCAAGGTCAAGAACCACTGATTTAAGGGATAATTATCATTATGTCCCATCATGTTGAATGCCATTATGGTGACCTTTTCCAGCGTGTTTAAGTATAAAGTACTCAGAAGTGGCCCTTTCTGGGGGGTTTCCTGGGACTACGCACCTGAACCAACACTTGCTGCTCCAGGTGCAGTTTTTTCCTCCTGGGAGACACAATGGAGAACCGAACTCCTGTCCTATTCTCGGAGCTAACTAGCCAGCTCTTTAACCAATAGATTCAGTGCTTTTGTGTTTGAAACCTGACAAGGGGAAAGTCAAATCTAAGCGTCGGATTTCCACAGCCTGTACACTTTGTGTAGGCATGTAGGGCTGGGGACTTCCCACCGCTGTGGTGTCGCAGGCTGCAGGACTGCTGCCGGATGCCCCGGAGCCCCGGCGCTGCCTCGAGAGGTGGAGGCAGGCTGCTCCAGCGGCGGCGGCTTGACATTGCCTTGAAAGGTGCTGGAGGCCGTGCCGTCCGTTGACAAAGGGGGCGGGCAGCGGTGGGGGTGAGAGCCAAGAGTCTTGAGCGCATACTGCGGCGCTTTGGCCGTCGCCTCCTCTTGCGCCCTGAGATGTTGCTGCCCTGCAACTTCGGCGCTTTCTCTCTCTCTCAAAGCCTTTGGCTGCGTTTGAACTTGCGCTGCTAGTTTGAGCAAAGGAAAGGAGCCTTTCGGTTATCTGGCTCTAAGCCAGAAGATTTCAAAGCAGCCTTCTGGGCGATTGTTCTGAATTTCCCGGGCGAAGGGCGGGGAGCAACAAAAGGCTCAGCCTGAAAGATGAGCATACCACCCATGTAGGATGATGGCTGCTCTCGCCCAGCGTGGGCTAAGTTGGAATAGAGCCGGGCTGCGAAGGGTCCGCTTTGCAGTGGCTGGGCAGGCCAGTGCCTCGGTGCCTCCGATCCTTTTTCCTGCTGCTTTCCCTCAAACCAGCGGTCCTTTCTGTGCTCAGAAATCCGAGTTCATTCTACAGCTTCGCAGCCAGTCAGTTGGACAGAGCGATCGCTGGATGATTCCTTAAAAAGAATCAGTTGGCTTTATCCCCTGTACCTTTAAAACACACACACACACACACTTCTGTCTTGTTCGAAGCCTTCTGAGCCTTCGCAATCAGCAAACGGAGCTTTTCCTTTTCTTTTACGAAGTGCGGCATTTGTTGAGTGCCGATCCGGCGGAGTCAATAGGACTTTGTTCCCTTTAAGTGGAGGAGTGGATCGTCCATGCGGTGTAATCCTGCTCTCTGGTGGGAGACGGCCTGAGAGCGAGACTTGCTGTAATGTGATTCCAGTGCCAGCCAAGGCAGAGCGGGAGAAAGAGGAGTGCCTTTTGCAATTTAAGCTGAATGCTTTGATAGATAATAGCAGACATGCTTTGTGGGCTGAAAAAGGACTTGCAGTCAGATTTCGGTGAGTGAGACTCCGATCTTCACCTTCCATTTCTTTTTGTATTACCTGGTGTTTCCCACCCATCCCCCTTTTTAAAAAGAAACTTGATCGTTCAACTTGATTTTTTTTTGTACAGACACGGTGCCCATCTTTAATAGATGAGCTTTTAAAGCTACTCCAATTTTCTGTTGTGCTTTCCATGCTTTTGTTTTAGGCAGTTGTGTGTATAGGTGTGTTTTGTTGCATGCAGGTTGACTTTGTAACCTTGGAAGCTCAGCCCCTTTTAAAAGGTGGGTGGATTATTTATTTATTTATTTATTTATTTATTTATTTATTTATTTATTTATTTATTTAGGTAGGAAGGTAGCTAGCTAGCTTAAATTGTTTCTGGAGGCTTTGTGCATAGCTTTCCGTAATTTGTATTTTCTTTGTTAGCATAAAGCTGATTTCTTTTTCTTTCTTTCTTTTTCATTGAAAGGGAAAGGAGCAGTGAGTGAGTAGTAAAACAGCATGCTAAATATAGCTGGCTTGCTAACTCTGGTGTGCAGCGATCATGGTGGTGATCTTGCAGCCTAATATAATCTAGCACATTAATGATACTAGTGCACTGGGAAAATTGCTTTTGCAGTAAGAGCTGTTTTGCACAGATTAAGGGTGTACTCCCAGGTAAATCCAACGTCTACATATCCACACTTGAAATACACTGCATCCGTCTCGGTCACCCCGTGTGCACACTGACGCTGTAAACTGAGAGGTGACCCTCGTGAACTGCACTCCAATAGTTTACTTTCAGAAATAAGACAGCATTGCCTTTCTCTCTCGTGCTTTTTCTTAAAGGTATTCTTTTAGAAGGAAATGAGAGAGAAAAGATTTTGGTTCTGTTAATAAATTTGCTAGAGGGAACTAGTGCTGATAAAATTCGGTCATGCTTAATTTCACTGATGGACCATTATTGTTTCTAATTTTTGATGCCCTTCCTTTTTAAGTGTGTTGTATGGAGGTTTTCCCTTCTCTGTCTTGGGTGCTCCCCCACTAAGAACTCAAGTGTCTCATCACAAAGACCATCTCCAGAGAGATTGATATACCAAATCTGTTGCACTGGGAGTGGTGGTGCTGAGCTCTTCTGACACCTGTATTATTACAGTAGAAGCTTCTAAGGACTAGAATCCAGTTGCTTAGATATCCTTTTTGCCATCTGGCACTGTTGGTTACAGTTTTACACACATTTGTCTGTCTGTCAGTCTGTCGCTCTGTATAATTGCCAAAGATGATACTTTATGCATGTATAAGCATACTGCAGACAAAGTCTTTCAAATGTACATTTTCTTAATTGGCCTCTCTCGTTTGATTTCTGTTTAAAAAAAGTCATATTCCCATGTTGTCCCTTTCAGTCCTATTTTATATCTGAAATATGCGCTTTGAGCACAAAAGCTTAGTGTACTTCGTTATACCAATTAGCCATGCTTCAAGGTTGTAACTCAGTTTTAGAAGAGAACTTCATGTGTTTCAAGGTTGGTTCATGAATGGACAGAGTGCTACCAACAGTGGAAAACAACGTGGCTTTTGTAACAGATAGTGAAGGGGGCGACTTATCTATGCTGTTGAGAGACCCTTTGAAAGAACCAGTTGAAATCTGTGAAAGCTTGAAACTTGGACAGGCTTGGCTTTCGGCGATAAGTAAAGGCAGTTGGTTTTCATCTTTGTCTTCCACTGGTGTCAGCATCCAGATGTGACTGCTAACAATTCCAGTTGAATTTAATGAACACTTAAGCTTAAATAAACATTTCTTTTTTAAGACTGTTGATTTCCCTGCAACAGTAAGATTATAAAGTAAGATCCCTTTGAAATAAGTTAGCCAGATGTCCTCACGCCTTAGAAAGGTTGGTCTAGTCACACGGAGGTTTCTATTCAGTGTTCACCAAGCTGTGGGACATTCACAGAATTGATGTAGGGTTGTTGGAACTGAAATGTTACTAAGAGGAAACAAATGGCTGACTTCCACTATAAAATACCAATGCATTAAATACAAGTTATACTGTTGGGAACTCTATTTCTCAGACGAATATAACAGCCTTCTATCAGCCTGTGTATTATTGCTGTACACACCACAACTTTCACCAACCTAAGGCTCTCTAGAAATTTTGAGCTTCAGTTCCAAGGATTCCTGACTATTGATTGCACTGCCTGGGGCTGAAAAGAGTTGGTTGCAAATGTACTGTATGGGAGGACACCACGTTTGGGAAGGCTATGAATTATTTCAAAATGTTTTGTGAGCTGGCTTCTAGATAATACTCAATATGGTTGTTTATTGAACCATGTTCCTTATTAAGGGATTTATATTTGTACTGATATCCCATGGTTAGATTCTGAAATTTTCTGAATTTTTTACAGTTAATAGTTAATATTTAATAGTTGAATTTATTGTCATTGTAAGTATATACATGGTATACCCATACAACGAAATTCATACAGGCACCCAGAGACCAGACCCTGGTGGGCGGAAGAGTAGCTGGATCCTGGTCACTAACTGATATTTTCTACTGGAAAACATTGTTTTGTGGGAGAAATGATTGCATATTGTCACCCACCCACACATCCAACAGATTGGCCAGCGGTGCCTCTTTCCACACTTGTCATTCCTTCCTTTCAAACACTGTTTTTGTCTGTGAGTTGGCAAGTGAACAACAAACTTCAACTGCATCCCAAATCCCATCTCTGTTGCATAGGACAGTTCTTCTCAAACCTGGGTCTCCAAATGTTCTTGGAATGCAACTCTCAGAAATCCTGGCCAGCACAGCTGGAAGTGAAGGCTTCTGGGAGTCTTAGTCCAAGAACATCTGGGGACCCAAGGTTCAGAACCATTGGGCTAGGACTTCCAGTCATAAACTTCCCTACTAAACTTTGTGCCATTTTGTGTTCTGTGGCCTCTGCGCCTTCTGCTAGGAGGGGAAACTGGGATATACCATATTATTCCTTGACTTGTAAAGTGGTGTGAAACTTCTGAATCATCTGGGCTTGCTTTAATGCCTACAGTCTCATTTCTGTGTTGTATGTCTTGCATCAGTAGAAGCCTGAGTTGTAGCAATCTGATGCTTTTTGCTGCAGCACCTGCTTTCCCAGAGATTCTGAGCACCAGAAAATCTATATCTGGATTGTAATGTGCCCACCCACAGTTACTGCTGGTGCTGAATTACGATAGTGAAGTCCTGCATTCATGAGAAATAGTTGTATATTTATGTTACATATAGGCTGAGGCTAAGGTGCAGATTGCATAGCATTAACATAGGCCATGATCACACCAATGAAATCTTTTCCCATTTCCCCCTTTGATTTTGTAATTTAAATTTGCAGTCACATGACGCACGACCATTAGTGAATCATTTACCGAGCGAGCGTGGTAACTGCACCATTTCTCACTCGACCAGAGGCTTCTACTTTTTTATTATTGCAGATCTTTTAAAAAAATGTTACATTGCTGTGTGTGTGAATTATCTTAGCACAATGTTTTTGAACTACTGTCACTGTTCATGTCCTTATAAAATGTTTTTCATTTTTTTAAAAAAAATTATGTGGTGTTTGTGTCGCTGCGTCGGTTAACTTCTGTCAAACAGTCTCAACCAGAGGTTCTAGGCACTTACTGAATTAGAAAGAAATGACTTAGTAACCCAAAAATACATTGGGACACACATCCTGGAATAAATACCACGTGACATCAAAGCATGGCAGGAATGCAATTAAAAGTCACATAACCACAGGAGAACATTTCACTGGTGTGACCACGGACACACAGACAAATTCTTTTGCAGCAGTTGTCTAGGACAGTGGTTCCCAACCTTGGATAACCCAAGTGTTCTTGGACTGCAGTTCCCAGAAACTCCAGCCAGACCAGCTAGTGGTGAAAGCTTCTGGGAATTGCAGTCCAAGAACACCTGGGTCATCCAAGGTTGGTCTATTGCCAGATGGGAAATATCTTTGGAACTTCATACATTCCACCTTCAGTTTCATGATTAGAAGAAAGGTGGGATATTACATGTATGGGATAAAATAAATATCTGAAATAACACCCCCTGTTTATTTCAGCCTCTATAGCAGTTTTTTCTCCAAACTTTTATTCCCACTTCAGTTTGGAAGGATGAGTACAGACAAGTAGCAAGGAAATGCAGGGAAGGCATTATGAGGGCAAAAGCTGAGAATGAGCTCAGGTTAGCTAGGGATAGTAAAAGCAATAAAAAAGCATTCTTCAGGTATGTGAGTAGCAAAAGACAAACAAAAGACATAGTGGCACAGTTCCGCAATGGAGATGGAAAAATGATAACAAATGACAAAAAAAAGAAGAAAAAAGAAAAAGAAAAAAAGGCAGAGGTGCTCAATTCCTATTTTAGTTCCGTCGTCTTTTCCCATAAGACAGACTATGAACTTCCAAACAAATTGGAAGTGCAATGGGGGGGGGCAGGATTGCAGCTGAAGATTAATAAACAAATAGTCAAAGAATACCTTACCACCTTGAACGAGTTAAAATCTCTAGGGCCGGATGAACTGCATCCGAGAGTACTGAAAGAAATGGCTGAAGAACTCTCAGAACCGCTATCCATTATTTTCTTGACATCATGGAAAATGGAGGAGGTGCCAGAGGATTGGAGGAGGGCCAATGTTGCCCCTGTCTTCAAAAAGGGCAAAAAAGAGGAACCTGGGAAATACAGGCCAGTCAGCCTGACATCAGTCCCAGGCAAAATTCTGGAACAGATCATAGAGTGATCATTGTGCAGGCACCTAGAAAACAATGCAGTAAAAACTAGAAGCCAACACGGATTTGTCATTATCAAATCCTGCCAAACTAATTTGATCTCATTTTTGTGATCAGGTCACCTCCCTGATAGACAGAGGGAATGCTGTAGACGTAGTATATCTTGACTTCAGCAAAGCTTTTGACAAAGTGTCCCATAATATCCTGATTAGCAGGCTAACTAGGTGTGGGCTGGATAGATCATGTGTCAGGTGGATACACAATTGGCTACAGAATCGTGCTCAGAGGGTGACGATTAATGGGTCCTTCTCTAATTGGGAGGAGGTAACAGATGGGGTACCCCAAGGCTCAGTCCTGGGCCCAGTGCTCTTCAATATTTTTATTAATGACTTGGATGAGGAAGTGCAGGGAATGTTTATCAAATTTGCAGATGATACAAAATTGGGCAGAATAGCTGATACCCTAGAAGATAGAAAGAAAATTCAAAATGACCTTGATAGGATGGAGCACTGGGACGAAAGCAACAGAATGAGATTCAACAGGGATAAGTGCAAAGTACTGCACCTTGAAAAAAGAAACCAATTGCACAGTTACAAGATGGGGGAAACCTGGTTCAGCAAAACTACGAGCGAGAGGGAGCTTGGAATTGTTGTAGATCACAAGCTAAACATGAGCCAACAGTGTGATGTGGCTACAAATGGCAAATGCTATTTTAGGCTACATTAATAGAAGTATAGTTTCCAAATCCCGCAAGGTGCTAGTCCCCCTCTATTCAGCGCTGGTTAGGCCTCACCTTGAATATTGTGTCCAGTTCTGGACACCACACTTCAAGAAGGATGCTAACAATTTTGGAACAAGTTCAGAGGAGGGTGACAAGGACGATCAGGGGAATGGAAACCCAAGCCTTCTGAGGAAAGGCTGTAAGAATTGGGCATGTTTAGCCTTGAGAAAAGAAGGCTGAGGGGTCATATGATAACACTTTTCAAATATTTGAAAGGCTGTCATACAGCGGAGGGACAAGATCTGTTCTCGATCATCCCAAAGTGCAGAACATGCAACAATGGGCTCAAGTTAAAGGAAACCGGATTTTGGTTGAATAGCAGGAAAAAACTTCCTAACTGTTAGATCAGTACGACAGTGGAACCAGTTACCTCGGGAATTGGTGAGCGCTCCAACACCGGATGGATTCAAGAAAAGCTTGGATAATCACCTGGCAGATATGCTTTGATTGTATTCCTGCATTGAGCAAGGGTTGGACTTGATGGCCTTGTAGGCCCCTTCCAACTTCACTTTTCTATGATTTTATGACTGTAAGATTATTTAAACTTAAATATGTTGCTATACACCCTTCCCTTGTGTGCAGTCGCAAAGTATTTGCATAGTTGCTTATGTTTATGGGAAGGTATAAAATATTTCTTTTTCTATAATTTTAGACTGTATTAGCGCATGTTTACATGTTTTACTTGTATATTATAAAAATGGAGGTATTCATAAGTATCAATATCAAGTTAGAATTAAAGTACAGCAATATTTACTCTGTCTTTCACCTCCATCTCCCTTCTGACCATAGTAGACTCAGTGGTGATAAATGAGGGGGGTATTTGTATATAGAATCTGCCTCAGTTGCATATTCTTTGATTTCCATTTTTGTCTATTTGTAAAGTTTTTAATAATTTTATTGTTGCTCCAATTGTAAGCCACCTAGAGTGGTCTAGTATGACCAGATAGGCGGGATAGAAATTAAATAAATAAATAAATAAATAAATAAATAAATAAATAAATAAATAAATAAATAAATAAATAAAGTAGCAAGTTGACTTAGACAAGGACCGACCAGTCTAGTACAGTATTAATTTTTTTATGTAGCCATTGCTGACCAAGGATTCACAGCAATGACTTTTTGCCTTTCCTTGCCATCTGATTCTTTAAAGAGACTGGGTCTGGGGGCTTCTTTGTGCAAATCTCGGGCACTGCAAATGAGCTGGCATGATACAGCTGTAAGTGGTGGTAGATATAGCAACATGGCCGCCCAGGGTAGATTTCATACATTTAATAAATAAAATAAATAAAAATAACAAATAACTGAGTTAGCAGCATAGCTCTGGACACCATTTTTCATCCCACACGGTGACCTAACCTTGTGCCTCTGTACATTGTGCTTAAAGGAGGCAATAGTAAGGTTATTGTTTTTTTTAAAACTCTATTTGGATCCCACAATACTGAATAAGTACTGACCAGTATCGATTATTCCATTCTTGGGGGAGGTGCTAGAGTGAGTTGTGGCCTCTCAGCTTCAGGGGTTCCTGGGTGAGACAAATTATTTAGACCCATTTCAATCTGGTCTCAGGCCTGGTTATGGGACACAGACTGCTTTGATTGTCTTGGTGAATGCCTACGCCAGAAACTGGATGGGAGGTCTGTGTCCCTGTTGGTTTTGACCAACCTCTTGGCAGCTTTCAATACTATTGACCACAGTATCCTCCTGGCCTGTCTCTCTAGAATGGAACTTCTTAGAGAAAAGAACTAACTCAGAAGAAGGTGTTGGGGGAGTCCTGTTTGACACCCTGGCCACTGATGTGTGGAGTCCCTCAGGGTTCTGTTCTGTCTCCTGTCTTAATTAACATCTACATTAAACCACTGGGAGAGATTGTCCAGAGTTTTGGGGTTCAGTGTCACCAGTATGCCACCTAAATCTGAGGAAGCTGTTTTGGCACTAAATCAGCATTTGGTATCACTAATGGGCTGGGTAAATAAACTGAAACTTAATTCAGATAAGATGTGAGTGGCACCGTTCCATTTTGGAGATATCTGATCTGGCCACTATTATACATACCCTAGTTACCTCCCGGTTGGATTACTGCAATGCACTCAGTGTGGGGCTGCTATTGGAAAATGTCAGGAAACTTCAGTGGGTCCAAAATGCAGCAGCCAGATTGTTGACTGGGGCTAGTTACAGGGATCACATAACCCTCCTGGTTATAGCAGCTCCATTGGCTGCCAGTCCACTTCTGGGCAAGTGCTTGGAGCCTATAAAGTTAACCTATATAACCCTAAATGGTTTGGGTCCAAGCTATCTCAAAGACTGTGTCTCCCACTATGAGCCAGCTTAGGTATTAAGATCATCAGGGGAGGCCTTTCTCTCAGTCCCACCTCCTTCACAGGTGCATCTGCTGGGGACACAGGAGAGAAACTTCTCTGTCGCTGCTCTCAGACTTTGGAACTCCCACCCACAGGAGGCCAGGCTGACCCCATCTTTGCTGTTCTTCCGCAAGCAGGCAAAGACCTTTCTTTTCAGAGCTTTCTCTTAGAGACTGGCTACATGAGTCACTTTTAGATGGATTGTTATGTATTACTACTCTTGATTGTGTCTTTAGTACTACTTGTGTTTACCAGCTTTCAGGGTGCTATTTGTTCCTTTTTAATATTTGCATACTTCTTGTTTTAGCTTTAATGTTGTCTTTTAATGACGTAAGCTGCCTTGGGTCCTTTTTAAGAAAGAAAAGGTGGGGTGAAATATTTTAAATAAATAAATAAAATACATGTTTTGTGGCAACTGCTGCCTTTCACCTCCGTCCCCACACTTTGTTAGGTACTGCTTCTCCCTGATTCAGAATTGACTTTACGGGTCATAATTATTAACAGAATAAGCCTGGTTAAAAGAACTGTGAATCAAGATTACCCCAGTTCACATTTCATTTCTACCATGAAGTCAAGGAAACCACTATTTCTCAGCTCTATTCCTCCAGCATGAAGATAATACCTACTACTAAACAAAGCAGGTTTTAAAGGTTACAAGGTATTTGGGACTTTTCTAAATGTTAGGCTGAGTTTTTGTTTGTTTTTTGTTTTTAGCATAATGAAAAGACCTGTTGATAAATGTATCACTGTTTTATTACTCAAGAATCCACAGGTGGGAAGTATTTTTATTAGTATTAACTGTAAAAGCACAGAATATATAGACTTTTGCATTTTGTGTATCTCTTCATCAGCCTGTTGTTATGTGCTGTGAAGTCACTACAGTGATCTTATGAATTAGTGACCTCCTAAATGTTTTTTTTCCTTAAGAGCTCTACTCAGTTCGTGTATGCTGATGCCTGTGACTTCCTTTAAGGAGTTGATCCATCTTGTATTTAGTCGTGTGCTTTCCCTGCTTTTCAGCTTTACCCAGCATTATTGTCTTTTCCAGTAAATTTTGCACTTCCCATGATGTGCTCAAAGTAAGACGGCCTGGCTTTGATTTGATTTAGCATTCTTTCTTTCTTTCTTTCTTTCTTTCTTTCTTTCTTTCTTTCTTTCTTTCTTTCTTTCTTTCTTTCTTTCTTTCTTTCTTTCTTTCTTTCTCTCTCTCTCTCTCTCTCTCTCTCTCTCTCTCTCTCTCTCTTCTTTCTTTCTTTCTCCGTCTGTCCGTCGTCTGTCTGATAATCCATAATGGTAAAAAATTGGCAGGACAGGGAATTCCACAAATTTGGCAAGCTGGTTTCAAAGGTTTCTGGAAGTGTATTTCTACTACCAATGAAGGAAAAAGATTATTGAAGGACTTGCTGTTTTCATTTCAAAATATCTTGGCTTGCCATGGGTAATGATGTCCCTTAACTCTGATCTCCAGTCTGATCTTGGGTTATGTAATATTTTACCAATTCAGAAGGTCATTACATAAAGTGTGCATATTATTTTTATTGGGACAATAATGAAATGGAAAATAAAAACTTGAAAAGCAAGCTCTAAGTATTTTCTTCCCTGTTCTGCATACGTAATGGCTCTTCCTCATTAATTCATTTGCAAAGATTTAATCTATCATTTTCTAAATGAAATACCTGATGAAGGTCTTATAAACAGGCCACCAACATTAACCCCATTGACCCTGTTTAAGCGTGACAAATGGAACTATTTCGTTAGTTGTGAATGTCTGCCTTCCTTTCTTGTCAGAGGAAGTATGTGCATCCTTCACAAGTGTTCTCTTCATTTCTAAACTCATCTTTGTAGGCAGAGAAGCTCCAGTGAGGATAAAGCTACGTTTGCCTTGCTTTGATGTCCAACAAACTGGGAAGGAATGGGTTTCTCTTGTCAGTCTAATAACAATGCCTACAATGCAACAAGAAAAAAGAGTCAGAAATAATTTTGTAGCTCCTGTAGGAACCCAAACTTATTTCTAATTTTAGTGATGCCAGTGAGGATTGTGGGGTCAGTCACCAAATGCAAAAAACAAAACAAAAACAAAAACACTGCTGTTGTAAAGTGTTGGAGAAAAGCATTAGAAAGCACATTACGGTTGTCATTTTTTTAAAGTGGAGGCAATAGTGAAGACAAACTATGAACCCAAACAGTGCATTTCCCTGAAGTAATCCTCAAGATTTACTGCCCTGGCATCTTGTTTGAGGGAAGAAGTCCCAGAGGTGCATATCCAGAAGACTAAAAATTGAGTGAAAGTAAAAGGATTGTCCATACTTCACTGACTTCCCAAATCACTGGCCTGACATAGCTGCCTTAATATGTCTAAAGGGAAGGTCAGCCATGCCCGTACGCTACAGTCATCTACTGATGCTTCTCCATTTGAAATAGGTTGCGGCTATAGAGTTATTCGCAGACACAGTCACTGTTTCTGAATTTCTCACCCCAGGGAGCATCATGGGATGCTTACACTGTTGTTCCCTAAATGAAGGCCTTTTGGGACTTTCTGCTGGGTGCTCAGAAACCTTTTTGTCTGGAGCTATGGGGATTTAGTAACTGCCATACAACAACATTGGGCTCTATGGACCAGTGGTCTTTCTCAATATAAGGCAACTCTCTGTGTTTGTATGAGCCTTTCTTTGAACTATTTTAGTATGGGGTGTGCATGGGTGTGGGTGTATTTGGCTTTATTTAGTTTATTTATTTATTCCATTTCTATCCCGCCTATCTGGTCATATTGACCACTCTAGGCAGCTTTGATTTGCTGTTTGTTTTGATTGTTTGCTTCTTTTTCTCTGGAAATCACTAGCAAAACTAACAATGAAGGACAGCGTAGAAATTCCTTTTGTTACATTATGTGCTGTCTAGTTGTGACCCGAGTAGGGTTTCCAGAGTGTGTCAGAAATTCAGGTGGTAGTTTTATCCATGCTTTACCCACACATTGAGTTTCCATGGCTGAGTGAGTATCAGAACTGAGGTCTTCTGAGACCCAGTCCAACACTCTATGCACTACACTACATTGGCACAGAAATTCCGTACTCATTTTTAAAAAAACAAACCATAGTTTGTTATGACTCAGCATTTGATCTAATGAGCCTCATAACACGATTCAGTTGATTAATGATCAGCTCAGTTTGTGCACTTTTTTTGTGCGTCTTCAAAACTGCATCACAACTCCAACTGTCGTCATAGTTCCTTCATGGCACAACAGAAAAACAGCATGTAATCCCTGAGTTAAAGAGGAACCCATGTGCAGTTGCTGTGTCCGGCATGCGGAACGGGACAGTGTTGTCTTAAGTACAAGATGATTTTAGAAAATATATACGTATGTGCAAACCACCTGGCCTGTTCTTTGGGCCTAGTTTAAGACTCGCCACCTGATGTGCCCCACCCAGTCCATGTACAGAAGCTAACTGGACACTTGAATATTGGCAATGAGTAGCACCACACCTAAGGCAGGAGGTGTAGTTTAGGGGCCCAGGTCAGATTGTGTGGCAGGCACAGTTCTGTCTTGCAATAAAAGTGACAAATTGGGCATTTCAGGAGAGAAAACCAGCTTGTACTGCCTGAGCAGTCACTGCCAAATGTTAAGGTTGATTGTGTTGAGGATCAGAAGAGAGTAATGAGAAGACAGAATGATGCAATCTTCTGCTTAATCCAGAGCATGGAAACATTATTTTTGGGAATACAACTCCCAATGGTTATGTTGGCTGGGGAATTAAGGGATTTGCAATCCAAAAAGAAACAATTTCGAACTTTGCTGATCTAGCACTATTCTGGGCAATGTTACCTTCCATGTTTGGCATAGAATCATCTTTTATTTTGGAGCATTGATTTTGCTCAAGTACACAAAAACCCCTTCTTGTGATTTCTACCAGAAATGGAATAACTGGTGCCCTAAGTCAAGGGGGGAGGGTCAATTCTAGAAGGTGGCGTCTGATTTGTCTCGTGCTGTACCATGCTGGAGCTTGTTCTTATCTCTTTCCTAATATGTTTCTTTTGAAATGCCACATAATACAGTATGTATGATTTTTAAAAAACCTGCAAAGTGCATCGCGATCTCATGTTCAGTCTCACAAGAATCCTACTTCTTCCTTCCTCCTCCTTCCTCCTCCTCCTCCTTCTTTTTCTTCCCATTTTATTGATATGGCACTGACGTTAAGAAAGAGTGATTTGCTCACAGCTATGCAGTCATAAGGAACTCGATCCCACATCCCCAAGGACAGATCTTAGTCTTCTCTCCATTGGACCGTGCCGCTTTCACTAAGTAGCTTATAAGCATCCATTCTGCCTATATATAAACCAGGGTGAATGCAAGAACTTCTTGTCAAAATGCATTAACTCCACCCCCAGCTTAATAAGAATAGAGTTTCATTCCACAGAAGCTGCGTGTGGGGGTATGTGAGTGTATATATAATATTGTTCAAGGTCCTAGTAATTATATGCTCGGAGATGAAGGCTTTCAAAAAGTATCTTTCCCCAGCCAGTTTCAGCTGCAGATACAGATAAAAATATCTCCCTTAGATTTTGTTTTGTTTTGTTTTTAACTTGGAAATCAGCAATTATGAACTCAGCCTTCACTCAATTCATCCTGGAAGAAACGTGCTTTACAGGGAAATTTATATCCTAGTTTCAACAGATGCTGATATATTAGGCAGATGTGGGCTTTCAGAAATAAAGAAAAGTGGAAATTGGCATGTTTCAAATTAGCCTCCCACACCTGGAAGCTATGAAAGGCAGGATTGCAATTTTTTTTAAATCACTGTTAATTTGCTTTGCATATTTTGGTTCCTGAATTGGACACATGAAAGTGATTTGCCTTGTCAAGATGTGAAGAGACAGACTTAATCATGCCTAGCAATTTATGTAGTATTTAACTTGCAAGTTTATAAAGGTTGCAGGCCAGATAAAAATAACCTGTTATCTCTGCAACAGACATTTTGGTTGCCCAACACCTAAAATCATCATTAATACCAAACCTGTCTATCTATAATTGATTGATTGATTGATTGATTGATTGATTGATTGATTGATTGATTGATCGATCAATCGATCGATCACAGGCATGTGTACTTCACCAGATTAGTGCAAAGCACAACTGTGGGTGCTTTACAGTCATATACTGTACATAACCCTCCAGGCTAAGATCAACCCCAATCCACTACCCCATTCCTCAGTCACATCCCCAACAAACCAAATTCAACCTAGTCCCAAAACCATCTCAAAAGGCTCAACCTTGATCAGCCTTCAATGATCTGGCAGTCTCTTGAGGTACTGGATTATAAATCCCTCCATTTTCAGCCGTTGTGTTCATTCTGTGTGGGAATGGTAGGAAATTGTAGTGCAGGACTAACTTCTCTATGCCAGCTGAAGGGAAGCTGGCCCTGACTAAGAGATATCATGTTTCTCTGGATTGGTGCACCTTGTTTTGGCACCACTTGCATAATGATGACGGGGGGGTACTCTGCTAAACTTCTGCTGTGTTGCAAATGCTGATGGTGATTTTCTAGCTTTGGCAAAGATACTGCCATAATAGGCAGATGATAGCCAATGTATGTGGCTTCAGGTATTATGAAGCACCAGTGTTGGGAGCGAACATGTTCAATGATTCATGAATCTGTAACGTCTATCTTTTATAGTTGTTTCCTCTACTTGCCGCAACCTCTTCACATTCACAATCTTGAATTGTTAGCTTTCATGGGCATGCTCTGTGCTCCCCATGTCATTGCCCTCTACTATTCAGAGTCTCAAGCATTTCAAAGTAGCCTGTCAGTCTCATGCAAAGTTAGATGTGTTTCAACCCACTGAGCGCCACTGACCTGTGTGCTCCCTGCACTTGAAGTCGAATTGAACGGCTGTGCCCACAATAAAGGACTGGGTCCAGGTAGTCACCAGAGCTGTCTCTGAGTGTCGGCCAGAGGGACAAAGGCAAGACAGGAGGAGTCATGGAGAAGGGCAGCAGGCGGTGGGAGGAAGCAGAGGAAGAAGCACTGTTCATTTCCCTCAGGAACATTTGTAAGACCCTGAGGTTAGGATCACCATGAAACTCAACCCAACAGTATTTCTGAACCTATTTTGTGCTTCAGGCACATCTTGGGATCCTTTAGATCCTGTGTTCCTAGTTAGGGGTGCAAGGAATGATGAGTTGTGTGGTGGAAAAGAAGGGACTGCATTTGCCAGCCTCAGCCATGTCCAGTTGCTACTCCTAGGCAGGGAAGGTTTTCATCCAGAAGGCTTCTTGGGAGAACCACATTGTGCATTTGTCAAGGATCTGGGCTGATTTCAGAGCAAGGAGAAGGAAACCTCAAACCGCTGGATTTCCTTTTGGCTTTGAGTGGAAGGAGGCTGTCAAAGGCTGTTTGAAGTGGAAAGAAAGTGTTTATTAAGGAAATTACACGTCTCATAGAGAAGAATGGGGCCTGCTAGCTCCATGAAAGACTGATGATAAAGGAATGGCAGGATGAAGCAAAGTCACATCTGAGAATAAGAGCCTATGGACAAGAAAGCAACAGACTAGGCAAGACGAAAGGGCACATTCCCAGCACAACCTGTTAACTCTCAAAGGCAGGAACATCTGGTTGTAGAACTGGGGTTGAGGAAGGAATAGTTTTATTTCCTCCCGGACTAGAAAAGGACAGGCATATTTTTCTCTTCCTATGGCTCGTTGCAAAAATGTGGATAAATTTGTACTTCCTGTGACTGCCACATTGTTAGAAGCAATGAGGATGATAGGAGAGGTGGGATTATGAAATAGGACATACATGTAATTGGAGGTGGGGGAGACTGTGGATAAATCATGAAGCAGATCTTGAGCCATCTCTGATAATGGGAACCACGCCAGTGAAAAAAGTTTGGATTTGAGCCAGATATGTCCTGAGCTACAGTACTTTGCTGGATTCATCCTTCTTTGGGTGTTCTTCTCCACTCCCCCCATCTGTTTGTTAATTTACCCACACTAAATAAACAAATTGCCCAAATTATATTCCCCCAACTGGCGCCTGGTGCTGGTTTTGTACCAATTGTAGCATGTGCTAGGAAGAAGTTTTGTATGCCTATCCTAGTGGCATGCTATCAGCCATGGTGCAATGGCAGATTTAGAAGTAGAAGTGCTCATGGTGATGATGATGTCCCAAATCATCCCCTGTATTAAGGAGAGTGCAAAAAATGAAGCCAGCTAACTCAGTCCATATAGACAAGTGTGTGGGTGGGTCTTTGGTAAAGTGAATGACTCTTAGTTGCCCGTTCAAAATCAAACCATACTCAGGCACTTTGCAGGAATTGTTTGTGATCAGGGAACAGGGAATTTGGGTGATGGTGAATGGCAGATGCTATCTCAGTCAAAAAAAGTCAAAAAGTCCCTTGTGTTTCAAACCTGCAAGTCCAGATTGCACTGTGCCCCGATTGTCAACAGTAAGCAACATGTGCCCCTATCTACATGTGTTGGTGGGAGGCATGCCCTTGCATCTGTTATTTTAAACTGTTCTATGCTACACATAAGTGGTTAAAAATAGGTAGCCAGAGTACAGTATATGAGTCTCTTGATTCGCAATACTCAACAGGATTTTGAAGTAGGAATAATAGGGAAATAGACATGATTGGAGTAAATTTACAAAATCATAGAGGACAGCTTTTTATATCCCCTGTAAGAATTTTGCTCTAGGAAACCAGTTATCTCTTTATTCCATTATTGTTAGGCTCGTGATGCACTGGCTGATCACACAACACGCAGGATGACACAATTCTGAAGATTGGTATAATATGTAGTAAATCTGTGGCTGTGGCTTTAACATTTGGGCTCCCCCCCACCGCCGCCCCAAGCTACTGTTTTCTCCAGCTTCAACCTCAAATGAATAAAAGCCCTGCAAAAGTGTTTGTGCAAAATCCCACATACATTTGTGAAACAGGATAGATTGATTACTCTACTGAAATGTGTTGGAATTGATGCAACCTTCCTATGCTGATTTTAAGAGGTTTGGCTGGGAGGGGCTTTCTGGACATGGCGAATGCCAATCAGTCCAACAGCAACCAATTGTTTCTTCTCTGCCTCAGATTTCGAAGAGAGCCTTACCTCTCTACTCAAGAATATGTTTCCTGCTCTTTTCTGTTTGCTGATAGTGTTCAGTTAGAGTTATGTTGTCAGTTAGTCAACGTTCAGTCAGCAAGTCATGTTCAGTCAGTATCCCACTATGAACCAGTTTGGCTCCTGTTCATGTAACCAGTCATTACTTTTCTACAATATGATACTTGTGATCTATCCAGAACTGTAGATAAATGGAACTTTATATTCTTTCTCTTACCAGTGTCTGTGAGTTAGTTACTGAGACTGTAAGTGCCAGTTTATGAGAACAACCAATAAGAGGTGATCTACTCTGGGAAGATTTGAAGCTAATTCTTCTCTTTAGATCCCTGAACTTTTTCTGCTGCAGAGCTAGAGGTTTTTAACCATAAATTTCCACACTCTGCCAAGGGTTTTATAGGCCCAGTGAGCACACAGTATGCAGAATGACACAATACTGAAGATTTATATCTTATGTAGTAGATTTGTGGCTTTGACATTTGGGCTTTTTTTTTCTCCCCCAAAAAAACAACCGTTTTCAGTTCTTCAGCACAGACCTCGAATGAACGGAAGCCGTTCAAAATCCACATACACATGTGAAACAGGGTAGACTGAATTTTCTACTGCAGTAAGTTTCCCTTGATTTTGGAGAGCTAGCATGTGTGGGCTGCCCATGTTCTAATGCTTTTTTGCTTGAATACATTATCCTGCTTGCACTTGAGTATTTGGTTCTTAAAATACTGCAGGTTAGTTGAACAGTGGTGGGAGAATTGTATTTATAATTAAAACTTGGTGAGGCTCAATAAGATTAATTGATACTGCAAAAGACTAGCACAAATGCAAATACCTGAAGTCACTTACAGTGGGGTCTTGACTTGAGAACTTAATCCGTATTGGAAGGCAGTTCTCAAGTCAAAAAGTTCTCAGGTCAAATCTGCATTTCCCATAGGAATGCAGTGAAAACCATTTGATCCGTATCTGCTCTTTTCCGTCCATAGAAACTAATGGGAAGCTGCTTTTCTGCCTTCGACCACTAGAGGGGGATATTTTGTTTCTTTTTTTCTTAGGTCAAGAAAGGTTCAGGGAAGGCAGGGAAAATGCAGTCCAGGCAGTACCAGGCAGTCTGAAGACTCCCAATCCACTCTAAACGCTGGGAGGAGTGAGGAAGCAGACAGGCACCCTTTTCACTGGCCAAAAGTTAACTGAAAGTTCAAATTTTGCACTTTCCCTGCCTCCCACGTGGGTTTTTTTCAGTTCTTAACTCAAATCTAAGTATGTAAGTCAAGTCAATATTTTCCTATGAGAGTGGTTCTTAAGTCAAAATGTTCTTAACTCGGGCCGTTCTTAAGTCAAGACCCCACTGTATATTCTATTTTATCTAATGGAGCGTCTCTCCCTGAATCAGTCTATCCCGTTCACCTTTCACAATATGTGTTTTTGAAAGTCCCAACTCCAAGGGAGGCCAGAAAACCCACCACTAGAAATCAGGCATTCTCAGCCATGGCCCCCTTGTTGTGGACTGCCAACTGTTGGCGGTTTACCAAGCACCATCCCTCCAAACCTGAGTCCACTACACCTCTGCTCTCAATGGGATGTGATTCTCATTTTCTCAATTTTGGGTATGTGTTGACATCTATGTGGACAAGTGTGTCTGTTGCTTTGCTTACTAGATTGTTTCCTTGGGAGGGGAAAGGGAGTACAGTATTCCTTTTTAAACTTTACTTTTCTTCAGAGAGTCGTAAATAATTGCTTAAAATATATGTTCAAGAAATCAGCTCTTTCATCCAAGACAATAACTTCCAACAAAATTTTGAGGTCTGGATTTTGAATTCAAAATATTGACATTTGATAGACATTGATTACATTATAGTTTTAATGAGCAACCATTATGGAGTGACAGCTGATTCAAAAGGTCATCATCAGATGTCACCTGCCGTTTAGTAAATGCTGCTGCGTGTCAACAGTCGAACATGTCAATGATGAACATATAGCATTGAAATGAATTCCTATAAATATATGGGTGAAGATTTAAAAGCAGTTTGAACTCTGCCAGGAACCTTCTTATCCCTTTTCTTTGCCCTTTATCAGACCCTGCCCCCTCATCCAATAACACCTAATCAGTCTTTTACTAAATAACAAAATACTGTATGCCCTTTGTGTTTACTGAAATGAGGAGTCCCATCTACAATATAGTTCTTGAATTTCCAATAATGGAAATGCAGTTTGTAAGGTCAAATGAGAGAGTTCCGTGAAATATTAGGAAATATGCAATGGCTCCATGGCTAATTTATAGATAAATTTCAGAGAGAGAGAGAGAGAGAGAAGCCAGTGTGTGAAGAGCTGGAGGGCTAGTAAAAACTGTTTCACAACTCTAGGGACATAATCTGCCTTGGAGGCTGTGCAACTTTAGAAGCTCTGAAGTCTGCTTTTGATGCACTTATATTCCTCTCATGTTAAGAGTAAAATGGTCTCCGTTCCTTGTTCACAGATTCATCCAAAGGGACACTTTGGGAGCAGGGTTCCTTTTCCCTCTGCAACCAGTGCTATAGGGACCAAAACGTGGGAGGTTTATGCAGTCTGAGATAATAGGATGCTGTGGGGTTGAAGCCTTATAAATGGAAAGCTATGAAGAACAGCTATTTTTGTTATACACAAAAATGTTACATGCCGGGTAAGGGAAAAGTGAAGCAAAGAAGGATATAAATAATGCTGTTTTAAGAGAAGTCACTAAAATAGAACTCTAGTAAATTTCCATGGGATAGTAATCAAATTTCCCTTTCATGCTGTCAACCAAACCAGTTTTGGACTATCTCTCACAGAGGCAACATAATACTGTTTTAAAACACAGTGCTTGAGTTTCCTACAAGCGAGGTACAGTTGATGGGGTTAATCTGTGCTGAGAGATTATTGATATCTTTTGGATGGAGGCAAAATTCATCACAAAGAGCCAAGTTCCTAGTCTTGGATGCTGGCTAAAGTGCTCCTGTCTTCATGGTACCAGGTCACCTTCAAGCACTAAATACTTTTCACTAGCTATGAGGGGGACACTAGTTCTTTCTAGCCAGGTGGCAGTAAGGTATCTATGGACTTCTCTGACCTGGAACAGGTTGGACTCAAAACATCAGTGTCTGATGACACCCTATTCTTCTAGTGCTGGAGTGTTGTATGTGGATTATACTGTCCACAAACACATTGATAGTTTGGAAACTCCAGTTACTGACCAGGATCTTGCTAGGTACTTAAATTGTTTGTACATGCAATGCAGCAAATCACTTCTAATCAACAAGTTGCACTTTGTATCTTGCTTCACATACCCACTTGTGAGACTGGCACCTGATGAAAGAGGCAAGCAGTGACTTGTTAAGTAGCTGCAACTCACCACTGGGGTTTGCAGTGTTGCTCTTATGCTGGAATAATAAACCATTAGGACTCTGGCATTGAAAAACATGGCTGCAAAACTGTGTCTGAGGTACAGAGCCCACACCATAAAACAACTTGAGCTTGTTAGAGGGAAAGGTGATATATAAAGATAAGGGGGGGGGGGGAAGAAATATTTTCTGCCTTTTTTCAAACTCACATCCATAGGAATTTAGATCTTAAGATACCGAAGAGGCTGCGTGGTGTGGACTAGGTGCTCAAAAGACTTGGGTTCAAATCCCCATTGAAATCTTTCACTCGGTAACTTAGGGCCAGTAGTGCTTTCTCATGGTGACCAGCTTCACGGGGCTTTTGCAAGGATAATGTGAGGGAGAAGAGAACCATGTGTGCTGCCTTATTGTCACTGGAGAAGTGGTATGGTATTTGTTGTTACGTGCTGTCATGTCATCTTTGATTTAGGGTTACCCTGTGCGAGAGTCACCTTCAAAATGGCCTCGGCTGCCCTGCTCAGTTCTTGTAAACTCAAAGCTGCAACTTCCCTTAGGAAGTCAGTCCATCTTGTATTTGGCCTTCCTCTTTTCCTGCTGCCTTCCACCTTTCCCAGCATTATTGTCTTTTCTGGAGAATCTTGCTTTCTCATGATGTTTGCACACTAGGACACAGTTTCAACATTTGTGCTTCCAGAGAGAATTCAGGGTTGATCTGATCTAGGACTCACTTGTTCATCTTTCTGGTAGTCCAGAGTATCTCCATCACCATATTTCAAATGAATCAGTGGAAAGGATATAAAATACTGTATAACAAAGCAGATGGCTTGGGAGTGGGCTGCATTGAGAACTGTCTCCTCCCATATGATCACATTACCTTACTTGGTTCTTCCATAGGTGCGTGTTCTGTGCTATCAAGTCAGAATCAACTTACAGTATAGTACCTCTAATAGGGCTTTCAAGCTAAGTGAAATATTTAAGGAGTGATTTTACTAATTCCACTCCCCTAATCAGATTCCATGACTGTGCGGGTATTTGAACCCTATCCTTCAGAGTCCTCGTCCATCACTCTGTCCACTACACCACGCTGGGAACCCCAGACTCTTCCATAGAAGGCCTCCCCCCACCCCTGTTTCTTTGCTCTAGAACAGGGGTCTCAGACATGTGGCCCAGGGGCCATTTGCGCCCCCCCAGATGATAGTTTGTGGCCCTCGCCTTGCCTGCCCCCCCAAAGTGCCCACACATCCTCTGCTGTCAAGAGTTTTTAAAAAAAGCCTCTCCTCACTCGCCGGCTCTCTCCCAAGACAGCACCTCTGGCACCCTCCATCCAGAACTGCAGCCTGCCAGCTGGCCCACCTGTCTGTCGGCTAAGGAAACTCCTGGGCGGCTTCCTCGGGCTCTTGCTCCGCTTGGTGGAAAATCTGATGCGGCCCAGCCTCACCCAGACTCTGTCTCTAGCGGCCCCCAGGTAAATTGAGTTTAAAACCCCTGCTTTAGAAGGTTAAGAAAGCGGGAAGCCATGAGGGGGCATTTTATGTGTTTAAAACAATTTTCCTGAAGAGGCTCACTTGACATTGAGCTCTCCTTGACACCAAGTGACATTTTATTTGCACTTTTTAAAGATGTGGCTTCTTGATTTATCAGTACTGTTCAGGCTCAGGCCCAGTGTCCATGGCCTGCTGTTTCCAGAGTATTTGCTCACCTCAGCTTGACTTCCGTGTAGCACTACATATCGTGATTTTTCTGCAAAGAACACAAGTTTTTATGTATTGATTTAACATGGAATGTGGAAGTAAGACAGGCTTATGCATATGGGAAGTTTTGTAATCATATTATGGCTTGACTTTTAATAAGTTGTTTGCAACAAAGTCTCTGCAGTTCAGTAATTTGTGGTGTGATGCAATTTTGGACAGACAGAAATGGAAAACAGGCAAACATCTCCTGTGGTATTTGGCTGTAGGATCTATAGTTTTCTTCTGGCACTTAACATTGTGAAATTGAGTCTAGAACCTTGTTCTGACCTTCACACTGAATGCAGTGGACATGCAGAGTAGGAAGCCGAATAGCATTTTAGTGCCTTCCCCAGCATTGTGCAACTTACTTGGCCTTAGCACAGAGTGTACAAAGTCTGGAAAGTGCATATGGATGAACACCCCCCAAGTGTTCTGCATAGCAACGCTAGTTGCTCAGGATTCTCAATCCCGTGTGGCATCTGCATATGTAATGTTGTATGATTGTATTGTGGGGTAGATAGTTCTACTCATTTCACTTTCTGCCCTATTCAAGCCCAGTACATTCTGAGGAAACAAATGAACTGACACCAAATTGTGTCCATCCTTAGCACAGATTCCCTGTTACAGAACGTCAGCTTGATGAATGAAGGTCAGGAGCAGAAGTTGTTTTCTAGGGACAGGCAAATGGCAAAGTCCCAATTCTCCTTCTCTTCATGTTCCCTGCACACATGGAGGCTGAGTGTAGCAAATGGACAAGTGTTCATTGTGAGTTGATCTCCAATTTCTGTCTTGATTCGGAGCATCAATATGTGATCCCGGTTGAAGTTGGCAGATTGGTCCAGCCAAGTGTTGGCACTGTGTGCTTTAAAGCAGTGGCCCCCGACCTTTTCCAAACTGCAGACCGGTTGGAGGGGCAGGGTCCATGAGGGGGCAGGGCACACACGCCCCCGTGCTTGTGGACCAGGGGTTGGGGACCCCTGCTTCAAAGGACTAAGAGTGCCAAATGACATGGCAGTTTGGACGGCTTTGACATGAGTGAGCAGCTCTTCCTTGTGAAAGAGTTAATCTTTTGCTGTGAATTAAGGGATTCAGGTTTCTTTGAGACTAGTTTTCTATGCTTAGTTAAATCTCACAGCTCATAATATATTCATAACAGAAGTTAACACTTTTATAAATTCTCAAGGGAGCACTTACATTTTGCCAGTAGCATACTTATGCTTAGAAGTTCTACCAGAACAAAATAAGAAAAGCTCTCTGCTATTGTTTTGATGCCTTTTTTTAAAAAATCACTGCACTGAAAAAGAGAAATAAGTCTCTCTTCACTGGAATGTTCAGTTTCCATTACCAGGGGGCTTTATGAACTTTCACTGCACTTGTCTCCACATAACATGGGCTATATTCTGTTTAAATTGCACAATTGTAGGCATTTTGACTTGGCTAAAATAATAACCCAGAATAAAAACTGTGCTTACCATTTTTACAAATTCCACAAGCAAAGATTAGCTAACTCGTGACATTTAAAAGAGGAATCTACAGGCTTTATACTTCAAAGCCTTCCCTAGCAGCAGGTGAATCATCACTGCTCTCTTGGTTCATTTAAAAGCTCTGTAAACATACAAGACAGCACATGCATGTATTTAAAGTTTCCACATCCTCTAGTAGTGGGTTGTTTTTTTTTTTTTTTTTGGTGGGGGTGATGCTTCTGGTTACATGAATGGTAAAAGATATGGACACTCATTGTCTTTACTGGAACCCAATCTATTAATCGGGGGGGGGGGGAAGCAGTCTGTGGTGTATTTCCTGTTACTTAACTAGTGCATGTGGAATCATCTGGAGGCTGAACCAAGCAAGCTATCAGGAGTTCTGTAATTGACTTTCATGTGATGTGTATTTATATGTGTGTATATATTTAGTCTAGGCTAGGGAATGACACTGAAGCCGAAGCCAGGGTGGTGGGCTGTGCTTCTTCCCCGAGCTAAATATCTCTTCTTCAATCTGTTATATGCCCCTCTGGGGAAATGTTACTGGTACCATAAGGAGAAGCAGCAAAGTGGGGAGCAGAAAGAAGAGTTAAGCTTCCCAGGACTAGAGTCATACAGCCATTCTCTTAGCTGCTTTTTAATTAAAAAAAATAGAAGAGTCGATCCTTGACCAGATCTCTCAAAACCCTCTGTAGTTTTCCCCGGAAATAATGTACAAATCCTCAGAAATAGTGAATCCATGCAATTCCTTCCCCATCAGAAAAAAGGACGCTTCTGGTCACTTCAGGGCAGATCTTCATCTCCTTCCTGTCCTGGGAAGTATTTTGACATTTACAGAGGTTTCAGTTCAATCTGTAATAACAATGTTTTTTTCTGGACTAATGGAAGGGAGAAAAAAGAAGAATAGAGGGAAAATAACCTGAAAGAGGTCCTCCCTTTCATTGGCAGCATATTTAAAAAAAATTAAAAATTAAAATGGGGTACCCCACAAAGAAACTGGCACAAAACGGGGGAGTTTCCATTGTGCACATCACAATGGACACATGTTTCTCTCGTGACTTTTAGTGAGGTAAGCACACCTGAACGTGTGCGTCTTGGCACAGTGATTAAACTGCAGCCAAGATTCTGCTCACAACCTGAGTTTGATCCTGAAGGGCTCAGGTAGCCGGCTCAAGGCTGACTCTGCCTTCCATTCTTCCAAAGTCAGTAACAGGAGTACCCAGATTTCTGGCGGACAAAGTGTTGGCTTATTACATTGCAAACCTCCCCGAGAGTGCTTTAAGCATGATGAGGCAGTATAGAAGCAGCATGCTTTTTGCTTTGAAAGGGACGTGTAGTACAGAACAGTCACTTTTCCCATCTGATTTATCATCACTTTTACACCTATGACTGAGCAAAGAGGCAGCACTAGAATAGTGTCCTATTCCTTCTCGACCAATGACCCCATAGTCGAATAACCATACAAGAAACTCAGACTCAGATATACTGGGGGGGGGGGGGAGAGTATTGTTGTCCCTCATGAAGGTAATGTTTATGGGAGAGTGAATTAGTACTGGTTAGTTTTCTGTAACAGGTTGTATCCAAACTCTGGGTGGTGCAATCCCTCCCGTGGGGTGAGGCATGACCACTTATATGGAGAAAACATAGCTCTCTCCAGCACCAATTAATCATATTCACTGCCAAGATCCACAGGAGCCTTTCTTTAAAATGGAACAAAATTCTATTATTATGAATTTTTGAACTGCTTGGTTAGATAAGGTCAGACATTTCCCACAGATGTGGTTCTGCTAGTTATGCTATGGCAGGCTCTCCCGTTTTGATAGGTGGCAATTCTGTATTGTGCTTAAAACGATCTCAGATAACTTTGCACCATTTTGAATATGCTGAGCTCAGTATTTAGGATATATGTAGTGTCCAAAGGTATGATTCTAGAACCGCAAGGTCAAAGGGCTTGTCAGAGGGCTAAAATATGGGTGCATTAACCTAGCAGCAACCCAGCAGAGACATTAATGTGTATGTCTGTGTGCTGCAAAAGGAAAAGACAGACATTCTGTTTTGGTTTCTTAATCAGATATGTGGATAGAAAGGAGTGTATGAAAGAGACATGCTTAGCTAGCTCTCTCTCTCTCTCTCTGTGTGTGTGTGTGTGTGTGTGTGTGTGTGTGTTTTAATAGATTAGGCACCTGTTCTGGGCCACTTTAAGCCAAGAATTCAAAGCTTTGAAATAAAAGGCCTCTTTAATTTCAATTACTAAATGCCTTTTTTGCAGCAGGTGGAACTCTGTCAGCATGAAGACTTGATCAATTAGGCAGCAGTCTGGTATTGCATTAAATGCTCTTAAATCCCATTGATTTTGCATGGGAATTAAGTGCCTCAGGAAATAGGATTGCAGTTTCAGAGCATTTTCACACATGACAGGAAACAGGTGCATTTGATCTACTCCCACATCCTTTCTGCCATGTTTGAGAGGCATTAATGAAGGGTGGAATGTCAGCAAGAAACTTTCTGTATATTTTAAAGCCCGTGATGGGTGACTAGTTTTGACAAGGGCCGTTGTATGTATGCATGCATGCACACATTTATTCTAGCAAAGGCTGTAAGGCTAATCACATGGACTCTGACCACTTCATCCATCTCAGAGTAGTGAACAACCAAGGAAGAAGCTTAAGCAACATAGCCAGTTCTCAATTTGACCATTGAAACAGTAGCTTCTGCTTCTATGTCTGTCCCCCAAAAATGAACAACAGAACATGTGATAGAGCTTCCATTTAAAATAGGACTGAACTCTCTTTCTGTATTTTCATTTAGGGTCGACTAAGGTAATATGCAGGGTAGTCTTGTCAAGGATCAAGTTGTGGGAATGCACAGACACAAAAACAATGTATCCACACGACACATTTACATCACTTTGATGTTAGTTTAAGTTCCGTAGCTCATGCTATGGTGTTCTGGGATTTGTAGTTTGTAGAGCAGTGGTCCCCAACCTTGGGCCTCCAGATGTTCTTGGACTGCAATTCCCAGAAGCCTTCACCACCACCTCTGCTGGCCAGGATTTCTGGGAGTTGAAGTCCAAGAACATCTGGAGGCCCAAGGTTGAGGACCACTGTTGTAGAGTATTAGGTTTCACCCTTATATGTCAGGGGACTACATTAGAACTCTCCAGCAGAAAATGCTAAATATCTCATTAAGCTACAAATCGGAGGGTTCACAGAATGGAGCCACCTTGGTTGAAGCAGCATCCAACTGTTATAATGGAATACGGAAACACTAGAATAGTCGTAATTGGTTTGGGATGATAGTTTCATGCAGAGATAGGGAAGGCTACTGTTTGGATTCCAAATCCCTGAATGCTAGCTGGTATATCCAAAAAATCATTTTTCACATCAGATTTCAGATTGCATCAGTTTCTCACTGGGTGGTTCTGGAATTCCGTGTGGAGCCAGGAGTTTCCTGTTGGTACTACCTTTGTTACTGGTGTGTCCCCCCTAAAGTCCTATTCAGACTTTCTCTAGTTGAGGATTGTGACAGACAGGTCAGTAACCACTCCTGTCCATCACAATGGAACCCTGATTCAGGAGCCAATGGTTGTACAGAAAGAGGCGGGACTAAGAAAATGTAAGAAGAATGGAAGACAGTTAAAGTTCAGTTTGTAGTCAGTTAGGGATGAGTTAGGGATATGAGTTGAAGAAAAGCAGTTTAGGCAGTTAGGACCACTCTTGTGTTAGAGAAGAACAGAGAGATCGAGAAGAATAAATGAATAAATACCTTGATTAACATGATTATATATAAGCAAATATAAATATTACCGAAGCACAACAGATTGCATGAATAAAATAAGACCATCCATGATTCACTTTACATGATTTACTGATGAACACTTAAATAAACATTGTTTTATTGAATAACACTGATTGAAGGGTTATATTTAATAAAGTGGGGAATATATCCTCTGGTGGCAGCGGAAAAGGGTTGAAAAATAAATGTCATACCCGAAAGTGAACCTGGGTTGTGTGGAAGAACACAGGGGAACTGAGGGTGTGTGACAAGGATCATTAGTACAGTTAGAGGGGAAGAGTTAAATCCTTTGCTTTGCCCGTGAAAAGAGGTCTGAAGAGAAGCATCTTGTGTTTTACAGCAGTGGTCCACAACGTCAGGCCTTCAGATGTTCTTGGACCACAACTCCCAGAAGCCTGCACCACCACCTCTGTTGGCCAGGATTTCTGGGAGTTGAAGAACATCTGGAGGCCCAAGGTTGGGAATACTATGTACAAATGAGGAAGAACTCAGAATTTCTATTGTCCCTGCTTGCCTGTAGACACTATACATGAATAGGAGGTCTTCCTCTTCAAACTATCACTGCTTGCATGAGCAAAGTGATGAGGGAGGGAAGGAGGCTGACCAGCTGCTTCCCTTCAGTTGTGTGTATGATCCTTGGTTAGAGCATGAGTTAAAGAGGCTATTGGTTGAAATGACTCAACCAATAGCCTCAATAAGTTTTGACCAGTCCTTTTTCTTAAACATAGTTCTGCTTCAGTAACATGGATGTGGGGACAGGAAAAGATTTGTAGAGAAGAATTAAGAGCTGCTGGCATATGGAAGGGAGTGATCCATTGATGTCTGCTCTTCTAGCTTCCTCAGGCTTCCCTGCCAGGCAAGGCTGGCTTCCTTCTTTTCCTGCTGGACAAAGAAATATATAACTGGTATTTGTAGATATACAAAAGGGGCTAATAGTCCCATCCTACCCACTGGTTCCTCCTCTGCAAATACTGCCCCCCCCTCTACCCTTGCATGTCTAAATACTTGCCTGGCTAAATACCTTTATAACTGAGCTCAGCTTCTTGATCTAGATACATACAGTATGTATACATCTAAAATCTAAACACAGAAAAGTTGCATTCTGTACTACAGCTCCCAAGAGGGCTGGGAAATACTGGAAATTGTAGCAGGAAAAGTAGTTTTTCCAACCCATGTGTAAAAAGCATTAGTCAATGTCTAGCATTTCCCATCCTGTTGTTTCCCATATGGCTTTCACATAACCCTGTAACCCTGACAATGGGTGGAGAAGGACTGCAGAAGTAGGATTATCCTTCACCTCCAGCTCTTTGTCCTTCTAACCAGCCTATTCAGACCAGGGGGAAGTGAAACCAACGTGGAGGATATATCAGGGATCTCCTACCAACTCACATCAGACTGAAGAAACTATTGGGATGAGTAGTGAAACGTTTGAACCTAATAAGAAAGAAGTCCATTTGCCACAATTCAGCTTCCAGAACTTTTTAGCCTAAAACAGATTGGGGAAGGCTGATCTAGAAGATTTGCAAAGATGCAACTCAGTATGTCTGCTCTTGGAAGTCACAGTATTTTATTTTGCTTCATTGTTCTTATTGTTGCTTGGTCCAACTTCTGTGAGCCAAAAAGACTTATTATATTGGAGTGCAAGAGGGAGTGCCGGTAAAATATTCTTTGAAATAATCAGTGCAGGATAATCTTTCTTCCCTCACCAAATTTGATAGTTTATTGCCAGTTCTTTTCTGAAAAAAGTAATTTTCTGCCTCCTGTCTGTGGCTCCTTTCAAAAATAAATCTGTTTTGAAAATCTGTTTTGGGTAGAACTTAATAACAGTTAGCGAGAGCGGCATTATATATTCCGTCAGCTATGTTGATTAGATAAGCTGGTTGCTCAGGGGGCTGCCTGGACTTCAAGGCAATAATATACTTCAGATAGCACATTTCTCAAATGCTTATCACCCGCAGCATTACACAGTACGCTATGATACAGAGCTGGCTGGAGAATGGTTTTAATTGTTGAAGTCTATGTAAATGCTCACTTCTGCTTTTTTACCAAACGTATACAGTACAGTACACTATATATATATATATATATATATATATATATATATATATATATATATATATATATATATATATATATATATATATATATATATATATATATATATATATATATATATATATATATATATATATATATATATATATATATATGTATATATGTCTATACACAATATATTTCTCATCATCTTCCCTATAGATAGAAAATAGAAAGGAGCAGCTGACTAGTGAGACTTCCTTGTTCAGAATGTACAGTATGTGTGATATTCAAGGAGTGCTTTTATTATTGCCACTCCCCAGTATCTGATTGGGACACAGGAGAGCTGGATTCAAATCTCCGTTTGGCCTAGGAAGTTCAAGATTAGACACTTAAGTCAACTGATACATGTTACTACCCAAGTCTATATGTATTAATTGTGAAATTAGTACCTAATTATAGTACTAATAATTGTTCCGCATTTCCAACTTGCTGCCTGCAGACAAACTGCAGGTGACAAAGCAACCCACAAAGCTCAGATGTAAGGTTTCGGGTGTTTGGTCTGTTAAATGAAAATGAATTCTCAGGATTCTACCAAATGTTTCTTGGCACTGAAGAAAAGTCTCCTCAGGCAATATGGGTGTTCTCTTGCAGGTGGCCATCTTGCCGGTCCCATGCTGCTAATTACAGCCAGTTGTTTCCATGTCTGTAGAATAAGAATTTGCAGTTATGAAATCTAATAATGAGGCCCTCTTCGGGACACTGCCATCTCATGAGGGTAGATTAGCCGACTAAGGAAGCAAAAGCCTTCTCTGACATTAAAATTGGAATAGCTCCCCTTGGGTGCTTGTTGAAACTCATGAAAGATAATGTAAGCACAGGAGACGAACAGGTGGCCAACCTGTTCAGGGGGCTGGTGCAATTCCCTTGCAATCTATGACACTTAGCTGGCACCTACTTTGCTGTCATTTTAGCACTGTTATTCTCCTTTCTCCCCGCCCCCCCACCCCCAGACATTGAATCTGGTGTACCTTTAAACTGTGCCATGTGATGTGAATTTTAACTTGTTTTTTTTTTAATTTGATGTGAACTGTGTTATAAATAAATAAAAGTATTGAAAATAAATAAAAGACCACTTCATGAGGTAACATGTTGCATAATCTGGGAACAGGCTGTATCGATGTACTGTTGTTCATTCTACCCCATTGTGCTTCCATCCTAGATGAGATGTACATTTCTAATTTTAGGGAATGGCTGAAAAACTTGTAATATTGATTGATTGATTGATTGATTGATTGATTGATTTACCACCCCATTAGTGCACAACACTATTCTGGGTGGTCTACATATAAAAACAACATAATCAAAACCAAATATAAAAATACAACAACATTGTTCCATTAGAGGGAAAAGTTCATGAGTTGCTTTGCTTGATAACTCAACAAGAACTTTTTAAATTTCCTATCTTTAAGCAGTCTCTGGCTTCTTATTGCCATGCTGTCCTTTTGTGCTCATAGGAGTGTGTGTGTGTGTGTGTGTGTGTGTGTGTGTGAGAGAGAGAGAGAGAGAGAGAGAGTGTGTTAGATCCATCACTAACCTAGTTCTTTTTCCACATTTCTTCCCTAATTCATTATTATAAATGACCGCTTATTTCAAATGTAAAATCACCCGAAAGTCAATTTTCTTTTTGAAAAATCTCACAGAAGAGATTTCAAGTGCACAAAGAACGGAACTCTTAAGCTGAACAATGAGTGGATGTTCACCTTACACGTTTCCTTCTCATGAATAAAGCAGCAGGTGGTTATGAAACTTGCATGCCTTAGCAGGGTCCTTGGGAAAATGGGTAATGACATTAGAATGAGGCAGGAAGGGGAGAACTGAAGGTGAACTGCTTCACACAACAGGGAAAGTCACTTGAAGAAATGGATTGGTCGACTGACATTCACAGGGCCACGAGTGTAATTAAATGTGTGTTTTACACCGGTGGGTGGCTGTGTCATTGGTAGGTGCTGGGAAACATTGGCTCTGTCTAAATATCGCAGGGTGGGGGGGGGACAGTACTTGAGAAGGGCTTGCAATTTCTTTCAGCAACAATATGTGAGCATTTGCAGTTGCAGCTCTTGTCAGGGACGCTGAGTGTTATCTGTATCTGATACTTCAACTGTGTGCATTATGAGTATGTGTGACAGCACATAATATGAATTGATGGGCGTATTATATGTGGTCAAGCAGCTTCTGGCTTTGTTGTTTAGTCATGTCTGACTGTTCGAGACCCCATGGACCAGAGCACTCCAGGCCCTCCTGTCTTCCGCTGCCTCCCGGAGTTGGGTCAAATTCATGTTGGTAGCTTCAGTGACACTGTCCAACCATCCTCTGTCGTCCCCTTTTCCTCTTTCCTTCACACTTTCCTAACATCAGGGTCTTTTCCAGGGAGTCTTCTCTTCTCATGAGATGGCCAAAGTATTGGAGACTCAGCTTCAGGATCTGTCCTTCCAGTGAATACTCAGGGTTGATTTCCTTCAGAATGGATAGGTTTGTTCTCCTTGCAGTCCAGGGGACTCTCAAGAGTCTCCCCCAGTACTACAATTCAAAAGCATCAATTCTTCGGCGGTCTTCTTTCTTTATGGTCCAGCTCTCACTTCCATACATCACTTCTGGAAAACCATAGCTTTGACTATGCGGACTTTTGTTGGCTAGGTGATGTCTCTGCTTTTTAAGATGCTGTCTAGGGTTTGTCATCCCTTTCCTCCAAGAAGCAGGCGTCTTTTAATTTCGTGGCTGCTGTCACCATCTGCGGTGATCATGGAGCCCAAGAAAGTAATACAGTATCTGTCACTGCTTCCATATCTTTCCCTTATATTTTCCAGGAGGTGATGGGGCCAGTGGCCATGATCTTACTCTTTTTTTTTTTTTTTGATGTTGAGCTTCAGACCAGTTTTTTGCACTCTCTTCTTTCACCGTCATTAAGAGGTTCAAGGTGCTGGTTATGACATAAAAGTCCTTAATCGTTTGGGAGCTTGATATTTGTTGGAACATCTTTCTCAGAAAGCAGCTATCTGTCCCACCTTCTCTCAATCCATGTTGTTAAGAGTTGCTACATTGAGGGAGGCCAAAAAGGTGATTACAAGGAATTATGCCTTTTCATATGTGGTCTCAGAAATAAATGCAGGCAGAGAGACCCCTGGCTCCTTCCCTTCTTACATTTAGAAACTAAGGGATAGACTGAATGATTTAAAGCTGCCTTTAATAACTCAATCTCTGGAATGCTGTCAATAACATTTTTTTAAAAATCAATTCTAGATTTTTATAGGTTTATGCATATTGATGGTTATAATTATTTACTGTTGTACTGCTGTATTGTTTTTGAATTTTTGTTGTTGTGCTTATTGTGGGTTATTGAGGGCTTATGAGTTATATTTGCTTTTTTTAATAATTATTTTTTTATAATACAAAAAGAACTCCAGAAAAACATACATAACAACAAAAATACAGAAAAAATAGAAATAATAGTGTTTATTATAAACTAAATTCTAACGTGTACCCCATACCCACGGGACTCCAGTTAATAATATTTTATTACGGACCACCTCTCCAAAATTGTATTGAGTATTCTTTAGAGGCTTTCCCCCTTCCTTTCACTAACACAAATTCCACAAATTTACCCCAAATATCATAAAAAATGTTAGAACTTATTTCCCCTCTTTTTATTTTAAAGTCCATAGTCAATTTATCATTTAATGCAATGTCCCACACTTCACAATACCAGTCTTCTATTTTAATATCATTCTTGTCTTTTCCAAAATCTAGCTATTAATATTCTAGCACTTGTCATAAATAGTCCAGTCTGTGTTATATTTTGTGTAAAATGCCCAGTATGGTGCTTGCACTAATGGTGCAGTATATACATCAAATGAATGAATGAATGAATGAATCTGACAAAGACTGAGACATGGGAGGGCAAGAGTGAAGAAATAAGAAAAGATTATCAAGTGTAAAGATGTGTTGCTGGAGACCAAGGCCAAGATCATTGACACTGTTTTATTCCTTATTACCATGTAAGGATGTGAAAGCTGGACAGTGAAAAAAACTGATAGGAAGAAAATTGATTTGTTTCTAATATGGTGCTGGAGGAGAGCTTTGCTGTTTTTGTGGACTACCAGAAAGAAAAGTTGGTGCGTCTCTAGACCAAATCAAGCCTGACCTTACATGGGGGGCAAAAAATGATGAAAGTAAGGCTGTCTTGCTTTGGACGTATTCTTAGAAGGCAAGATTCACTGGGAGAGACAAGTACACTAGACAAAGTTGAGTGCAGGAGGAAAAGAAGAGGACCAAATATAAAATAGATTGACTCCCTCGAGCAAGCCACAGGCTTGAGTCTCCAAGAGATGAGCAGGGCTCATCTGGACATCACTCATTCATAGGGTTGCCTTACGTCAGCCAGCGGTGACTTGACAGCACGTAACAATTTCCTCCACTGCCCCATTACTTCTCATTCCTTGTTAATCATATTGCAATTACGTAGGCCAAGACACAGCCTCTGGAGAGCTTTCTTTGAAAAACTACCTGTGGGAGAGGAGCAATTTTAAAAGCCAAATGAATCTGGACAGATTCAGCTGTGAAGACTGAACTCACAATCACCTATCAAGGCTTTGATTGCAGGAGTACCTTCTGGATATAATGTGTGAGGTTTCTTGTGTTCTGCTTTGGAAATGGCAATAGTCCAATCAAGTTTTAAATGTCTCCAAACTTCCAACTGACAGCAAAAACATGCAATTCCTCTCCTCCTTCTATTTTCTTTCAATACGTTTCTTGATATAATGAGCAGAGTGTTGGGATGGTCCTGTCCAGGAGTGGCTTTCTGAGTGAATTTCATTGGACACCTCAACTAGACTTGATTACGATGCTGCAGAAATCCTATATTATTTAGGCTCTGTCTTTTAATGGTACTACAAAGTCATCAGTAATAACATGGATAGAAAAGTGGGATGCAACTAGCACTAAGGAACATTTCAGGAATATGAATCTAATAAGAAGGATTGCTTTCAGAAGATGATAAAAGTAAATAAATGACTTTGAACTGTAAAATTTGATGTTTAAACGTGCAGGCCTTTGAAGGGATGCTGTCTTATTTTGCTTGCTTTGTAAGAGTGTGACAATCATTGCACTGTATTACTACTTGTCTTTGTGGCATGATCCATGGAATACATTTGTCAACTACCATCTTTTCTTTTTCTATGTGGTCCCAACCGTTGACTGAAACTTTACATGCACTTTATACAGCTTTTGCCATACTACACACTTCCACGTTTCACCCCTGTGGCGAAGTGTGGGGGAGCAGACACCAGGAGAGAAAAGGGAACCGGAGCGAGGCCATGGGAGGAGAAAGCTGGCCGAGCAGGGGCCCACGCAGACATCTCCCTTCTACTGATGAAAAGCAAAGACTAGCCAGAGAAAGAAGAGAAGAAACAGGAAATTATCTTGCTGCAAGAGAAAAACAAACATTTTCAGTGGTGGCTACAAAAAGACTTGGTTCAAGACAATTGCCAGTGAGCTATCAGAAAATACACAGGTGTTAACACTCAGGGTCACCAGTTGATAGCTCTTTTTAACAAAGCGTTATTGGATTTCCACTTTTGCAATTAAGATTTGGTTTTGCTCTTGTGCTAACACTTGAATTTTAGAACCAAATGTCATTTGACAAATGAAATGCCCATTTGGCAAATGCCTTGGGTAGTTAAATAACACAAAGGAACCCAGATTGCCAAGAATGAACACTCTGACATAAGGTAACCTATGAATGAGTGGACTCCAGCATGTCCTGTGCTCAACTGTCCAGCTCAGCTCTTGCAAACTCAAGCCTGTGGCATCCTTTGGAGAGTCTGGCCATCTTGTATTTGGCCTTCCTCTTTTCCTGCTGCCTTCCACCTTTCCCAGCATTATTGTCTTTTCCGGAGAATCTTGCTTTCTCATGATGTTTGCACACTAGGACACAGTTTCAACATTTGTGCTTCCAGAGAGATTTCAGGGTTGATCTGATCTAGGACTCACTTGTTCATCTCTCTGGTAGTCCGGGGTACCTGCAAAGCAATCCTCCAGCACTACATTTCAAATGAATTTTTTTTTTACTGTCAGCTCTCTTTACTGTCCAGCTTTTCACCTGTACATGGTGACTGGAAATCAGTTGGTCTTGGTCCCCAGTGACACATCCTTACACTCAAAGGCAGGGTAAAAATATTTCAGATATATAGTTTCTTCATAGCTGCCCTCTGAGTCTTTTTCTTATTTCTTGGCTGTGGTCCCCATTTGAATTGATGGTTGAGTCAAGGTCTACAAAATCTTTAACTGTTTCAGTTTCTTCATTGTCAATGGTAGAGTTGTATATTTCCTCTGTAGTTATAATTTTGGTCTTGTTAACGTTCAACTGGAGACCTGCTTTGGCACTTCATTTAATTTCACTAAAAATTGTTTCAAGTTATTGCTGCTTTCTACCAGTAAGGTGGTGTCATCTGTACAGTTTAGATTATTGTTGTTTTGTTCCACCAATTTTCACTACTCCTTCATTCTCTCAATTATTCATAAGGAATGGCTGCAGAAAAAATACTGTTGGAAATGTAGCCCATTTCATTTTAATGGGGCAAAGTCCTTAGAAGGCTTCCTTTATGATTTGTAGTTTGTTGTACCAAGATAGCATTTCCATTTTTTTCTGCTGTCGCAACCTTTCTTGTAAATTTTAGCTGTGAATTAATACAACTTCAATGTTGAAACTTCAAACTTAAGCTTGGTTTTTATAATGCTTGCTTCTTATGGTTCTGCATCTATTTAAACAAAAGGAATTTTTTGCAGTAAAAATGCAGCAATAAATATACATTTTTATGAAACTTTTCTTGCTTGGGTTCATTACTCTTGAGCTACAGCACACAATTAGTCTGGAGGAAAAGTCTTTTGTAAAAAGTGTTTTATCTTCTTTTTGATAAAGAAAAAACTTCTTCTGTTCTGCTAGGATTAATGGATTTGCCTGTTTAGCTGCCCTGGCCTTCCTGTAATAAATTTAGGAGGGAAGAAGCATGACTTCAGCTCTTTAACAGCAACTTCGGAACTGACATTTCAGTTGTCACATTAGGAAATGCCAAGTTAGTCTTTCTTTCTTTTCTTCTTTATTCATATAGGAGTGTTGCACAATTTAAAATCATGAACATATATGGAATATAGGTAAAATTAAAAACAAATTAAAATGTTAAGATAATTAATCTGTTTTTAACCAAAAGCAAGCAACTTCAATAATGTTATCTTGATCATTTGCTAGATCTTCTTTTGTACACATGGTGGGGCATAAATTACATGAACATGAGTGCTGCATGGACTGAATTCCTTCACAGTTGCAAAAAGTTGCCCTGTATCCAAGTAGTACCATTTTACTTGATTATTCTCTGATATTTCTACTTCACTTCAAAGTCTATTAAGGGACTTCTAGATGGTCCAGCTACAGCTGTGGGTCTCAACCTTGCTGCCCCAGATGTTCTTTGACTAAAATTCCCACTAGCTGTGCTGGCCAAGATTTCTAGCAGTTGCAGTCTGATAACAATGTCTGGAGATCCAAGGCTGGGAATCACTGAGCTAGATGGTGGGAGACACTGTTCAACATTCATCAATTCAGTAATAAATGAATGTTGTGTTTCACTCTCCAAAGGTTTAGCCTAGCCTCTTTGGGTTTAATATTTAGAGCTAGAGAGATATGCAGAAAACTTTTTCTCAATTTTAGCTGTTATCTAGGCGGTTGGTGTCCGTGTAGTGAATGAGTTTGGTGCTGTATTATCTTACTGTATTTGCCAGCGTACAAGATGACTTTTTGGCCCTGAAAAACATGCCTCCAAGTGGGGGGGTCGTCTTATATGCCAGGTGTGCTTCCAGCAAACCCTCCCTCTCTCCCAGCGAAGTCACTTACCTGGTAGTAAGACCGAGTAGACCGAGCTCCTCCTTGGTAGCCTGGGAAAAGCCTGACTCTAGTGCCGAACAGCTGACTGTCGGGAACCAGCAGAGAGGTGGCAGCCATTTTAAGATGCGACCACATGGCTGCTGCCTCTCAAAATGGCTGCTGCCTCTCCAAAATGGCTGCCGCCTCTCTGCTGGTTCCCGATAGATGTTCGGCGCTGATGCTGTCCTTCTTCCAGCAAACCCTCGCTCTCTCCCAGCGAAAGGAACCAAAAGCGGCAAAACAAACTCTCCCCATGATGCAGCCAAAGCAGAACCACACATGTGGAAGAGGGGGTAGTCTTATATGGCACGTATATAACAAACTCTACATTTTGAGTGGAAATGTTGGGGGGTCGTCTTATACGCCCAGTTGCCTTATACACCAGCAAATACTGCAAAGTATTTTGTTCATTATTTGCTAGTACCTCTTGATATACTTCTGAAGGAGCAATACCAGCGAAATAATAGACTTTCTCAACAATAGACTTTTTCAGGCAGACAGTAATAATCCTGCATGATTAATTCAAAGTTACATCTACCTGTTTGACATGTGCTGATTTGTATCATATGGCACTAATATATTCTGCTGTGGATTAGCAAAGGGAAAAAGCATTGTTCTTATGGTTTTCGGGTGTGCATCCCTATCTGACCCAGCCAGCCTCTGAAGTACGTTATTTCTGGTGGCAACTTTCTGTTTGGTCTTTTGACAATGTTTTTTGTAGGTCAGGGTTCAACCCTGCTGATGCCCAAATATTTTGGGATAGGGCAGTGTTCCAAATTCTTGCCTTCCAAACTAACTCAGAGCTAGAAGTATTGCATCCCAAAATGATCTTACTACTTCCCAATTGCTTGTTTGTTGTTTAGTCATTAAGTCATGTCCGCCTCTTTGTGACCCCATGGACCAGAGCACACCAGGCCCTCCTGTCTTCCACTGCCTCCCGGATTTTGGTCAAATTCATGTTGGTAGCTTCGGTGATCTCACAAAATCTAGCAAGTTATCAGGCCAATTGCTAGCCTGATAAGTTGACTTGATGGCACAGACCCATTTAATCCATCTTCTCTAACCCACCCCCAAAATTGTGTCTTGAACCCACTTCAATGGTCCCCCAGTCCTTTCCAATTATACAGTCATTGGTAAAAAGTCTTGTTGGTCATGGTTCTGGGAAAGTGAGGAAAGAGTCAAGGCTTAATTAAAGGGTTGTGTTTCTCCTGTGACACTACCAGTAATGGCACAGTAGGTTATGTTTGCAAAGTAAGTTTCTGTGTGAAGAAGCCACAGGCTGTCTTCGTTTTACCATACAATGGAATTGATGTCAGGGCATACAAAAGGAAGGCAGCAAACTGCTTAATTTGACTTATTACTGAATCATGTACTACTTGGTTTGCCAATTGTAGCTGCATGCACACCACATGGCTCTCTTTTAAATGGAACTGAAAGCAGGATCTGCTCAACGAGAGCCATGAATTTCTAGGAAAAGCGGCTTTTTGTTTTTCTTGTTGGTCTCAACCGTTCTTCCTAAACGGTCACTTGCTGTCTGAGTGATTTGTCCACTGACTTAACTGCTGTGTATAAAATGGTTTTTACACCCACCAAAAAGAAAAAAAAGAACAAGGGCGGAAGAGATACGGTGTTGCTCGTTTCTGTTGATCATTTCTACAGCACCCTGGGTTCCCAAATAGTTTTGTCATCTTTGCTTGTTCTTCCAACAACCTTCTGAAGTAGGTCACTATTCTCCATTTTATAAACTACTGAGAAACCTGATATGGAGATAATTTTCCTAAAAACACCCAATTTGCAGTATGCAGTAGAGGGGACAGGACTTAAATACAAGTCCTCAATCTTCTACTAGGGCACTTTTTATTTATTCATTTATTTGTGTTATTTCTGTATATTTCTGTACTGCTATTCTCTTCATGTAGATACCCAAGGCAAATGATTAAAACACGTAAACAAAAACACGGTAAGTTATATTATGAAAAAAACGTTTAATGATGTAAAACAATTCAAAAACACTTAAAACATACACAAGTGCACAAGGAAGTAGGAAAACATACGGAGTCCATAAAGAACTTGTTTCTCATCAGGTAATGACATTCTGCCCAAAATGAATGGTATTTATTGGTGGAAGAGCAGCAGAGAAAATGGCAACTTGGCTTCCCAAAGTTGGTCATTCCACAAGCTGCAAGTAGCTGCTGAAAAGGGCCTCTCTTATTTCCTTGTTTCTGAGGACACTGAGAACAAAAGAAGGACTTCCCTGCAAAACCCAAAAGCTAAATTCATCCAGGGCTTCATATGTCAAAACCAGCAATTTGAATTGAATATTGACTAGCAGACAGTGAAGCTATTGTAACAGAGGAGCTATATGTTTTCTTTAACTGGCCCCAGTTAGCAGCCTGGCTGCAGTATTTCGGACCGCATCTTAAAAAGCAGAGACATCACCTTGCCGACAAAGGTCCGCATAGTCAAAGCTATGGTTTTTCCAGTAGTGATGTATGGAAGTGAGAGCTGGACCATAAAGAAGGCTGACCACCGAAGAATTGATGCTTTTGAATTGTGGTGCTGGAGGAGGCTCTTGAGAGTCCCCTGGACTGCAAGTAGAATAAACCTATCGATTTTGAAGGAAATCAACCCTGAGTGCTCACTGGAAGGATAGATCCTGAAGCTGAGGCTCCAATACTTTGGCTGTCTCATTAGAAAAGAAGATTCCCTGGAAAACACCCTGATGTTGGGAAAGTGTGAAGGCAAGAGGAGAAGGGGACGACAGAGGATGAGATGGCTGGACAGTGTCATTGAAGCTACCAACATGAATTTGACCCAACTCTGGGAGGCAGTGGAAGACAGGAGGGCCTGGCGTGCTCTGGTCCATGGGGTCACGAAGAGTCAGACATGACTTAACGACTAAACAACAACAACAACAACAACAACAACAACAACAAGGGCATCCTAAATTTCTCCAGATTTAAAATAGCTCATACAAATTGAAAAAATGTATATTTTTTATCTTGAAAGATAATGGTTGGTCTCACCTGCTTTCTTTTAATATGGAAAGAATCCAGGCTGCAGGAGCTAAAATATTGGTCCTCAAAAAGGTCTTTCAAAAGGAAAAAACAACCACTTTTTTATCAGACCAAATATGTGTGGAACAGGCTTACCAGAAGCTTTATGAGCTGGGAACGGAGAAGTTTGTAGGGCAATGAAAATCACAGAAACAAGCAAAGACAGATTTTTTTTAAGAGAAAGAAAAGAGATCAGTTTAGGGAAAGTAATGGAGTAATAGTCCCTAGAAAGGGGGATGTTTTGCCACATATATCCAGCAAATTACCATAAAATTTTATAAGATGTATTTAAGAATTTCTGCATTACAAAAACACAAAGCAGTTGTGTTTGTCGCTGCCCTAGGCCTTTTTAGTAAATATTCTGCCAAGATTTCTGAGAGCCAGAACGAATCTTCAGATTGCAAATCAGCTCCAGGTGTGGGCAATCTGAACTTTTGACTTTCTCACTTAGGAGCCAATTATTTGACTCACAAGGGAACTTTTTAACTTCTTCCAGACCAAACAGACATTTGTCCCAGCAAAAGGATTCTGTGCCGGGATGTAAACATATTTTAAAAGATATTTAAAAAACAGAACAAATCTTCTGAAGCTCATCAATTTGTGATGTAATTATTGATTGTTGTCGTTTACTTTGTGGCTGGGGATGATCTTATTCAATATTAGCAGAGTTTTGGTGCCTATATTCTGTCATAGTTTCGACTATTCCACCCATCTTGCCACTGTACAATTGTCTGGTATCTCCAAAGATGTTATATGCTGTCAAGTAACTTCTGGTGTGTTTTAACTATGAGCTAATGACTTCCAAAATGTCATGTAATCAACAGCTCTGTCCTGATCTTACAAATGAACAGCATCTCATGTTAAGCTGCTCTCTTCCTACTGCCCCCCTTCCTAGCAATATCGTATTTTCCAATAAATTCTGCAAACTAACAACAGTGGGTTTCTTTATCAAGAAAGCTAATCTCATGTTCGATCTTCCTTTGTTCTTAATCTCTCTCTCTCTCTCTCTCTCTCTCTCTCTCTCTCTCTCTCTCTCTCTCTCTCACACACACACACACACACACACACACACACACACACACACACACACACACACACACACACACACACACACACACACACACACTGGTTTTCCCATCAATATTGTCTTTTCTGGTGAGTTCTGGATTATCATTATGGTAGGATAGCCTCAATGTACTCAGGCTTGGTGGCGCTGTGGGCTAAACCGCAGAAGCCTGTGCTGCAGGGTCAGAAGACCAAGCAGTCGTAAGATCGAATCCACGCGATGGAGTGAGCTCCCGTCGCTTGTCCCAGCTCCCGCCAACCTACCGGTTCGAAAGCATGCAAATGCAAGTAGATAAATAGGGACCACTTTGGTGGGAAGGTAACAGCGTTCCGTGTCTAAGTCGCACTGGCCATGTGACCACGGAAGATTGTCTTCGGACAAATGCTGGCTCTATGGCCTGGAAACGGGGATGAGCACCGCCCCCTAGAGTCCAACACTGTGGGAAGTACTGGACAAAAATTGTCAAGGGGAACCTTTACCTTTACCTTACTCAGGCTTGACTTGATTGAACACAAAGCAATTGTCAGGGCTGTTCTGCGACAAGTGTGTATGGTACTATTCCTCTTATTTTGAACTATGGGTACAGAAATACAATATTGCACAATCATAAACTGGAAGGGTGTTTTGTTTTGAAGAATTGAATATTTTCTTGGGGCTGCCAGTCATCAAAATGTTTAAAGATGTTTGCACAGGAACAGCTGGTCCATTGTACTATTCTGTCCCTTGTGTACCTGGATAAATATTTCTACAGCTCATCTGCACTTAGATAAATCAGATGGCAGCTCTAAAAATGTCATAGTACACACGGTGCTGCAGTTCTGATAAAGTTAGGAAACTCTAACTGTCTGCACAAGAAAAGCCAATATTGTTGGCACAACCCAGAGCTTGGAATGTTACTTTTTTAAAAAGGTATTTATTTCTTTGGAAGAAGGGTGTTAATGTTTCTTGTTATTAAAAGATGATATAATTTATTGTCGATGAGTTGCTTTTGTGCTTTAACAGTTTAAAGTATACTTGTAAATACGAACATGGCCAAATGGGAATCCTCCCAAAGCTAATGCCAAATGCACAGACGTGAGGACAATAACTGAAGACAGCTCAGGGAGAAAAAGAAATCTCTAATAAAGTAAACCTAATTGACAAAGCAGAAAGTCGGCCAAACAGGAACAAAAGGCGCACAGCAGGAAAAGGAACAGGAAGCAATTGGCACTTCACACTTCGACAGGCGCCTTCCTTGACTGCTCAGACATTTCACTCAGATAATGAGCGCCAATACTTTAGCTTCATCATCTATGCTGGGGAGGAGTGGGTTGGGCTTGGTGCTAATTGTTTTGCCATCTGAACTGTCAGTGTAATGACAGAGGATTTTCCCTCTCCAATTTTTTTAAAATATATTTATTTGTTTGTTTATTTATTTATTACTGGCACCCTTTTCAGATGGGCAGTGATAAACACACATTTATTATTGCTGGCTCAGGCCATTTAGTTGTTTGCAGAGGGTCTTGGTGATGATAAGCTGACTGATGTAGGCAGTAATTTTGACAGTGAGAGGTAGGTGGAGATATGCCACCTTTTTCTCACTGTCAAAAGGAGGGATGGTTTTTGACCCAGAGGGAGAGAGAAGACTTAGCTGTCAAGATTTCTTGTTTGCCAGCATCAATAGCACTTCCAGTATTATTGTTTCTGAAGGGTAGCCTTAAGATTTCCTTTGGGGTTGCCAAAAGGCAAATTTCAATGCAGCTCTCTGTGTTTGTTGGTAATGGACTATCAAGGTGTTTATAATGAGAAGCAGGCAGCAGTTCCATCATCAAATTGGCTACTGTGGTTCATTTGAATAGTCCACCTTTGTTTCTGGCCTCAGAGCCTTGAACAAGAATTTCCACCATTCTTAATCAATTTGGTAGAAATGAAAAAATTCAGAGGAGGAGAAAGCATGGAGAAATTCTCAAAGATTAGGCACAGAATTCTTGGGCCAACCATACTTTTGAGGGAATCAAGGATCCACTTGCTCAGACATAACTTGTACTGTAGTTTACAAAAACTCACGTTGAAATAGAGAACTTTGAATGCCTCTCTGTCTTGTAGCGTAAATATCTCTTTACTCTGTTTTAAACTAGAAAATTGAACCCTAACTAAAGGTCATCATCCAGATGCCCTTCAAGATTCATTGTTACCATCAAATGCAAAAGACAATGTGTCCATTTTTATCCTAGAATTACGAAAAGGCCAATACTATTAATTTCTCTTAAGAGAAGACACCTCTAAGGATGAAACTTTTTAATGGACATTCTTAGAAAAATACTTATATTTTAAAACAATGACTATTGAGATGAGCTAGTATCAAATTCAGCTTTAGATAGGAACTCTCTCTCATAATTTTTTTCCAATCAGTTAAACCAGGGGCAAGCCTCCCAAAACCCACCAAGAGCCCCAGATGCAATCATGCTGTGATGGCTTCTTGATATTTGCCTCCTAGTTCTCATTTGTCATAATCTTAATGCTGATTAATAGGCTGTGTACCTCTAAATCATTTAAAGACATTGTTGATTATGGTTGTTCTTTTTTTCCTGTGATAGCTTTTATTTATTGCAGAATGTTCTGGAAGGCTACCCATGCTAGTTTGCTGCAGCAAAACCAATATAATTCTGTGGCATCTTAAAGGTTTCAAGTTTTATAGATCAATGCCCAACTCTTCAAATTCATGGAGGACAGCTTCAGTCGATAGATAACTTTATGACTGTGGTGCTGAGAGAACCTTTAAAAATGGTGGATATATTTTAGAATTAATTCTCCAAAGTAGTCTTTTATTTTTTAGGGGAGTAAGAAAAAGAATACCTCATAATGTTTCTCAGGGGAAAGGGAATCCCAAAAGGTCCTATATTATTCTGTTTTATACGTGTAACAAAAATAAAAACAAAAGAGCTTGATGTATTTTCGAAGGCTTTCATGGCCGGGGTCGGATGGTAAAGTTTTCCCCATCCCTGTCACTGGGCCAGGCCTTTGGTTTTGGGTTGTTGTTGTTTGAACCAGCTGGATAGCCCGGTGAGTTAGGCATTGGGAGTTTGGCATTGGGGGTTTGGCCATGTTCTGAAGGTTGTTCTTCTTAACGTTTTGCCAGTCTCTGTGGTTGGCATCTTCAGAGAAGAGGAGTCAGAACTCCGTCTGTGCTCTGGTACAGTTTGTTTGGATAGTTGAGTATTTATAGCTGTGGGATCAGCTTTTGTCCTTTTCAGGAGATAGGTGATTGTGGTAATCAGCATGTTTTTTGTTGTGAGTGTATTGTTGTGATAAGAAGGAGAGATTATCTGTTACTGTGATTGATAGGTGTCGTTAGCTGGTCTTTTGTGTGCAGAATGATGATGTCCAGATCTGAGTTTAGGGACTTGATAGCATTTTTCTCCTTTCTTATTGTGTTGCCCTTGGGGAGGGGTTGCTTTTCGTAGGATCCTTGTCACTTCACATCTTATTTCTTCTGCTTTTTCTTCTGGAAGATGATATAATGCTGATTCCACATTGGCAATGATGTATTCCACAGGAATTTCACTGGGTGTGATTGCAAAGTTTCCTCCTTTGGCTAAGACCAAGGTTTTTTCCGGGGAGAGTTGTCGTTCAGATAGGTTGATGATGATGTGCGAGGTGTCTAGTGTAGGTTTCGGTTGGCTTGTTTGGCATTTGTTAAATTTCTGTTTTTGTCTGGCTGTGTGGTTCACCATTTCTTTTTCCATCTTTCTGTAGGAGAGGGTTTCGATTTTGTCCCAATCTTGACTTCTCAAATTTTTGTGGCTGATATTGATGTGTAGGAATAGTAGTTCTTTGTGGAGTCCAGGTTTTTGCGGGTTGTGTGGACACAAAAGACCAGCTAATGACACCCATCAATCACAGTGACAGATAATCTCTCCCTTTTATCACAACAATACACCCACAGCAAAAAACATGCTGATCACCACAATCACCCATCTCCTGAAAAGGACAAAAGCTGATCCCACAGTTATAAATATTCAACTATCCAAACAAATTGCACTAGAGTACAGACAGAGTTCTGACTCCTGTCCTCTGAAGATGCCGGCCACAGAGACTGGCTCAACGTTAGGAAGAACAACCTTCAGAATACGGCGAAAGAGCTCAAAAACCCCACAACAACCAAAAGAGCTTGACTCCTTAAAGACTTCTCTGTTTCACTATGAGCTTTGTAGATTACAAATTATGTCTCAGCAAGTGGATCCTCAATTACCCCATAAGTATGATTAGCCCAAGAATTCTGTGCCTCACCTTTGAGAATTTTGCCATGCTTTCTTCTCCTCTGAATATTTTCATTTCTATCAAATTGATTAAGAATGATGGAAATTCTTGTGTAAGAAATTTTAATCAGAATAAGGAACTAAGATCCTTTACCAAAAAAGGTGCCATGGGCCAGTACAAGTTGTACACTTGTACAAAGAAGACAGTGCTCTTTGTGAGCTTCCATGCAGTCCCATATAGGCCTGGTTTCATTATAGTATTTTGTATGCTCAGGGCACTGTCATGTGTGCCAACTGTTGGAATTATAGCAACCTGCATATTAGGGCTTTAAGAGGTTTAGATGGGAGGGACTTTAAGGCTGTATATCAATCACAAAATATAAGCCAATTGTTCCCTCTCTACCTCAGATGCCTTTTTCAGTTTGTCCAAGAGACTGGATGGTGGCCAGTGCCCTGCTTGCAAAACACACTCTTTTCTCAGAGTCTGCCTATAGTGATGTCTTCTTAAGTTCCTGACTTTGATCTTTGACTTTTCAACTTCTCTTGTGGATTGGTTTGACTTAGCCTTTAACTCCGATTATTTTATTTCATGTGTATGTTGCCTCAGGAGTACTCATAATTTTGTTGTGAATGGGAGATGTTTCAGTGGCCCAAATCCTCTAGCAAATCACACTACAGTAGGTCCATTGAATTATGGGGATTTGGTGAGTCAACACCATAAGTTCCAAGATTCAGACAGACCTACTGTAGCTATCATAGAATCATAGAAAAATGAAGTTGGAAGGGGCCTACAAGGCCATCAATTCCAACCTCCTGCTCAATGCAGAAAACTATGATCCAATTTAACACAATAAGTTAGAGCAGGCCCATTTGAATCAATGGAACTTAGAAGAGTTGACTCACTAAGTGCCCTTTGTTTCAGTGGGCTTACTCTGGTGCAATTTACTGTGATAAACAACAGAATTTTGGCCAACAGTTTGTTCATTAAATATGGTTCTTCTTGAGTGAGCCATGGCCTCTGGTATTCAACATGTTCTGTGTTTTTCACCTTTAATGTCCAGCCAGCTGTGGGCCTTCCCTGGCTGCCCTTAGGCTTTTAGATCTGTTTGATTAACTGTAGTGGGGAGGCAGGAAATGAGGAGATCAAACGCTTTCCTGTTCTGGAGTGGGAGCATCCATTTAATCCCATCAGGGGGCATGCCCTTTCCATCTTGAGATACAGTAAAAAAATTCTGACTTTTAACGTGAGTTTTGCAAGGCAGTTATTCCCAGCATAGGTGTTGTTGGATTAAAAAGTTTATCACCTTTAATATGATCTGGATTGGTGGGAGTTGTAGTCTCACAACAAGGTCAGTCAACGTAGGCCTAAAGAGTTTCTGAGTGGAGAGACTTTTGTTTTTGCCATTGAGTAATCTGGAATGCTTCTATGTATGCGGCTTGAAGATAACAGAACCTGTGCGGCCACCCAATTTTGTACATATTTCTCTTTCATAAAATATCACTGGCAGCAGATTGATTCATATATACAGTGGCAAATTTGGAAGTGTGTGTTCATCACGATAGACCCCATACAGTATTAAGAAAATTGCAGACATGGAGGCCATAGAATCAGTGCATATCAACAATTGAGGATGAGGGCTTATGTGCAGCTCATAACGCTTAATTGTCCATTCAAGGAAAACCCACCCTCAAATACTTTACATTATTTCAGTGATAGCTTGCAACAGGGTACTTGTCCTGGAAAAATTCATTTCTGGTGTGTCACCAAAATACCACCAACGATCATGGGTGGTCATTTTGAAGAATAAAACAATTGATTGTGTGAGGAAAAGTCTATTCAAATCATTCTGGCTTGAAAAAAGTTGAAGTCACCAGTGGCAGAGGAAAAAACACAGGAGTAAAAAAAGGCTGGACTGAATTGGTCTTTTTGTGTCATGTGATCAGTTTTTTAAAAAGCAAATTCATCCATTTTCCACCCACAGCAAATCCCAGAATATTTGACTGTGCAGTCACACCCTGTGTATTTTATGTTTGGAATTATCTCATAGTTGAAGGGTTGTCAGAGGACAGCCCTTCCCTCCCTCCTTCCTTCCTTCCTTCCTTCCTTCCTTCCTTCCTTCCTTCCTTCCTTCCTTTTGAAAGCATGGTTTGTCTGAAGAGTTGTCCAGTGCAAGACTGATTTAAAAGTGAAGAACAGTAAGAGGTGGGAAATTAGAGGTCACAAAGTTGCTATTGGCATCTGGGCAGTGCACTAAGAAAGCATGCTGGTTGGCTGGTCATAGCCTTCCCGACTATAGCAAAAATAACTGTTTGTTTCCTCTTTATGTTGCAGTGTTGATTTTTCTGGTTGCCCACAGATCACCATATCTATTATTATTTATTAGATTTATACTGTATCTCAATTTTATGCAAACCTGTGCCTCTTCTTTCATCTTGTGAAATTTAAATAGCCATAGTACAGTTCAGTTTGTATTGGGCACTGCATGATTGCAAATATTCCATACATGGAGAAACAGCACATCAGGAAGAAACCTGCACTGCAAGCATTTTCTCTTACATCTAGTATTTGATAGATTTATTTTTAAGTTCCTTATCCTAGTACTCCAGACAGCAGATGGATAAATGACATGAATGATTTCTTCCATAGTTTATATGCTTTTATAATGTATTGTTTCTGGGAAAATCCATTTCCCTCCTAGCTGCTGTGAGGATTGCAACTAACCTCAAGGGAACAGGGACTTCTGAGCATGATGACAGATAATATCATAGTCCAAGTTACCCAGAAAGTCCTGGGACTTCAATCCTGTGAGCTCTGGCTCCCCTGGATATACTGTATCATATACCATAGGAACCCTATGGATCCTTGAGTCCAGTGCCTGACAAGGAGGCATAGTGGAGCATCAGACTCCCAATCACTGGCTCTGCAGCCAGAGACCTAAACCACTGAGCTATCCAGAAATTCATTTATAGAATCATAGAATCACAGAGTTGGAAGAGACCACAGGGGCCATTGAGTCCAACCCCCTGCCATGCAGGAGCTCCATCAAAGTACATGGCCATCCAGCCTCTGCTTAAAAACCTCCAAAGAAGGAGACTCCACCAGACTCCAAGGCAGCCTATTCCACTGCTGACCAGCTCCAACTGTCAGAAAGTTCTTCCTGAGATTCAGGTGGAATCTCTTTTCCTGTAGTTTGAAGCCATTGCTCCTTGTCCTAGTGTCTGGAGCCATGGAAAACAAACCTGTCTCTTCCTCACCATCCTTTCAGATATCTAAACATGGCTATCATGTCTCCTCCTAACCTTCTTTTTGTAAGGCTAAACATTACCAGCTCCCTAAGCTGCTCCTCATAGGACATGGCTTCCAGACCTTTGACCATTTTGGTTGCCCTCCTCTGGACACGTTCCAGGTTGTCAACATCCTTCTTGAACTGAGCTGCCCAGAACTGGACACAATACTCCAGGTGAGGTCTGACCAAAGCAGAATGGAGTGGTACTATCACTTCCCTTGAGCTAGACACTAGACTCCTATTGATGCAACAAAGAATTGCATTGGCTTTCTTGGCAGACACATCACACTGCTGACTCATGTTCAGTTTGTGGTCTATTGATGTCAAGCTGACTGGACAATAATTATTTAGATCTTCTTTTCCCCCTTTTTTTTGAAGATAGAGACAACATTTGCTCTCCTCCAATCTGTGGGGACTTCTCCCGTTCTCCAAGAATTCTCGAATATTATTGCCAATAGTTCTGAAATTACTTCTGCCAGTTCTTTTAATATCCTTGAATGTAATATGTCTGGCCTTGGAGACTTGAATTCATTTAGAGTAGCCAGGTATTCCTGCACTACTTCTCTACCTATTCTGTGCTGCATTTCCCTCACTACATCACCTGCTCTTCACCCCTCAGGTTAAGCATTATTTTCCTTTTTGGGGAAAACTGAGGCAAAGGTGTTGAGAAGTTCAGGCTTTTCCCTGTCGTCTGTTAGTAGTTGGCCGTATTTTTCGCGCAGCGATCCTATCATTTCCTTGTTTTTCCTTTTGCTGTGGGCATAATTTAAAAAGCCCTTTTCACTGTTTTTAATCTGTCTGGCAAGCCTGAGTTTATTCTGCACTTTTACTTTTCTTACCTATTTGCTTGTATTCCTCTTTGGTATTTTCCCCATTTTTCTGTTTCTTGTACATGTTTTTTAATACTTATTCAGTTGAAAGTTCTTTAGTCAAACATTCTGGTTTCTTTAGACATCTCCCATTTTCCCTTCTTATTGGAACAGTTTTAGATTGTGCCTTTAGTATCTCCCTTTTAAGAAATTCCTTTCCATACTGAACTCCCTTCTCTTTCAGCATCTTTGTCCATGGAATTATAGCAGTAATTCCCTAAGTTTACTGAAATTGGCCTTCTTAACGTCTAGAATGCATGTCTCACTGCACTTGGCTTCCTCTTCCCACTGTATAACAAATTCTAAAAGAGCATGGTCGCTCCCACCTAAGGATCCCACCACTTCACCCCCATTAACAAGGTCATCCCTGTTGGTTAATAACAGTTCAAAAATAGATGATCCCCTTGTTGCCTCTTCCACCTTCTGGACCTTGAAATTGTCTGCAAGCCAAGTGAGGTATTTGCTGTACCTTATTTTCTTGGCAGAGTTTGACTGCCAACATATATCAGGATAGTTGAAATCTCCCATCACTACTGCATCTCTCTCTTTTGAATGTGTGGCCATCTGCTCCAGGAAAGCATCATCCAACTCCTTGGGCTGGCTTGGGGGCCTGTTGTATACCTAAACAATGACATCCCATTTGTTTCTCTTCCCCTTAATTCTTATCCAGATGCTCTCAACCTGGATTCCTGGATTTAAGTCCTGGATCTCTTCACAAGTATAAACATCCTTGACATATAAAGCTCCTCCTCCTCCTTTCTCGCTAGTTCTATCTCTCCGAAATAGTTTTTATACTCCCCAATAGCTACATTCCAGTCATGAGTTTCATACCACCAGGTTTCAGTGATACCTATTATATCATATTTATTTTGCTGTATTAAGAGTTCCAGTTCATCTTGTTTATTTCCCATACTCTGTGCATTGGTGTAGAGACATTTAGGACCATGTGTGTCTTTTTCCCCCTTGTTTTTCTCTAGTGCCCTGTTGGACTTTTCTCTCCAGCACATGCTGAATTTCTGCCCTGAAAACTAATGACTCCCTCCCCCCCATAACTCAATTTAAAGCTCTCCTGATCAGATTTGTGAGCCTCTTAACAAAAACAGTACTGCCAACAGCTGTGAGGTGCACCCCATCCCCTGCCCAAAGACTATCTTTGTGAAATAGCTGTTTTATATAGTGGCAGGAGCAAAAGCAATTGATTGCATGCGGTCAAGAGTGCAGACCTATGTATGTTTGTGTCTTGCCTTTAGATCTGATAGGCTGCCACCAAGGTTCCCTCTAAGCTGGGCATGTGTGTGTGTGCATCTCTGCCTCCCTGCACACAGCTGTCTTCATCATCCATGCAGCCATTGCATTAGGTTCCAGTCATGACAGAACCCAGTGTGCGGGAGCATGGATTCACACACGCACTCATGGTTGAAGTTGAGAGAAAGAGAGAGAGGTAGAGCCCCGCCCAGCAGGGCTGAAAAAGAGAGGGTACATTGGTTGCGACACTTCTAAATTCCCAAATATGATTACTGTGGAGTAGGCTTTATTTGTGCTAATATGATCCAAAGTGACTTTTACAGTCATAGGTTACGAAGAAGCTCTGATGCTTAACAGGGTGCCCTTTTGTAGCTTGCTATGCTCTAGCCGTGTTAGACAATTTCCAGTGCTCCCAGACAGCTGTGTATTATATAGTGCAGCATGGCTGGAGGGCATCAAGTTGCGCAAGTCCACAATAGAGCTTCATAAATCTACTTCAGGGAAATTAGTGAGTGGTGGTGATAATGAAATCAGTATTTGTTGCTGTATGCAATTGGAACTTTTATGCATTCTCAAGGGATCTTCCCACTGCTCCTCAGCACTCCGGGAGATGATCGGGGCTGATTTTCTAAACATGCTTCTTCTTTTCGGAAACTAATCTCCTCTGAGCACTTGCAATGATCAGACACTTGATAAGTATGTCAGTTTGGGGGCACTGGGAAGAACCCTTCTGTGCAGTAAATTATAGGCACTCTATCGAGCTGCAGCGAGATGCATTATAACTATGGCACCCTTGGGTTTCAGTAAAACATTTCATTCTACCAGTCCTAAAGTTTCTGTGATTTGATGCAGTCAATAAATGTATGGGGAAAGTGATTTGGGAGTTTTTATTTCCCGGCAAATAATACCTTCTTGGTTTAAAACAATGCATATAAGGAGTGAATTCCATATTTAATTATACAGTTGGGATTTTAAAAAGATGTTCCTTCAAATGTTGTTTCTGTTCTTTAGCACCCCTCACCAACACCCCTCTTTCTTCTTTATGCTGTGCTGCTTGAAGCCACATCATGAAGAGGTGACTTTGAAAGAAAAGGATGTAAGGGAATAGGTGATTGAATTCTACTCTAGTGATTTAGTGCTCTGTTGATATCCTGATGTATTATTCCATTTCCAGAGTTTCTTCGTAAGCATTATGGCAAGCCTGAGACTTATGGGAATGATGTTCTTTCACCCTTAAAGGGTTATCTCCTTAAAAATAAATCAGATTGGGCTATTATAACCAATCTACTGGAAAAGGTGCTACAGATTGTTAAAGATTGCATTAGTATTATGCTTAATATTATCTTCCATATGCATTCCCTCTACTGCCCTACCATGATGTTAAGTGACTCTCAAGCCCATTGCTCTGTCGACAATGACATGGATTTGATATAAAGACCACTTGCAAGCAGAGCTATAAGTAGAATAGGATAATGGGTTTTGACCCAAGATGCTGAAATTCAGAAGGTGCAAACATTTGCTTCTGGAAGGTCATGAGGTGGCCTGCCTCAAACATTTATGGTCCCGGCAGCCTCCTCAAGCAATATTTTGGAGCCTTCTTCTGCACCAGGCTCCAGATAGTGGGTCTCCCACAAGTGAAGAATCTTATGTGGGCTCTGTGTGGAAGCAGACTGTCCATCAGGCCTTCAGCCCCTGGTATTTCTCCCCATTCTTCTGACCTTTTCCCATGAATGGCTCATTCATGTGACCCACACTTAACCCTTTGTTAACAGAGCCCTTTGTGCCCAAACTGCAAGACAATGAGGTCCATCAATACAGTAATTGCAAGAGAATATGGGTCTGATAGTGTTGCACTGATGCCAGCTAGAACTAATGGGAGTTGCAATCCGGTAGCATCTTGACGGGCCACTGATTTTATTATTGTTGTTGTTGTTGTTGGTGGTGGTGGTGGTGGTGGGTGGTGAAAAAGCACGAAGCTACATCCTTGCAATGTGTACCAATTGTAAAGTTCTAAAGGATTTGCAAAAATGTTTACAAAGCACATTAAGGAATAACAGACAAATAACTTTTCATTACAGAATTGTATACTCAAGTTTCTTTTCCACTCCCCTTTTTGTAGATGATGGCCCTTATTCAAAAGGAAACAAAGACTCAGGTGGACTGGACACTGCTTTGGTCTCAAGGAGGCAAAGTATTCCAGGTAGGTGCAATACTGTGTTACCCATGTATTGCTATTTAAATGTCTATGCAACATGCATGATCAGGTTCTTTGTTTATTTATGACTATGTATACGTCTATGTCAACTTTGGCATCAAATTTTCACGTTCACCCTCTTACTAGAAATCTGAGATCTGCTGTTTGGAGCCTGGCGCAGAAGAAATACACTTGGAATTTAAAAAATTCTAAACCAAAGATTTTAAATTTTTTCTGACTACTGGAACTGAACAGAGATCACAGTTCCGCCATACAAAAATCCACTCCCAGATACCTAGGGCTTTCTTCATTACTTGTATAATTTAGGGTGAAGGTAAAAGTCATGCTGTTGCTGTATTGGCGAAGGCTTTCACGGCCGGGATCTAATGGTTGTTGTGGGTTTTTCGGGCTTCTTGGCCGTGTTCTGAAAGTGCTTCTTCCTAATGTTTCGCCAGTCTCTGTGGCTGGCATCTTCAGAGGACAGCAAACTGTGCAGTTTGCTGTCCTCTGAAGATGCCAGCCACAGAGACTGGCGAAACGTTAGGAAGAACCACTATCAGAACACGGCCAAGAAACCCGAAAAACCCACAACAACCATGCTGTTGCTGTTATAGGTTTTCCGTTTTTTTAAGGAGTCAGATATTTTTACTGAGTTACAGAGGATCACCCAGATATTTACCAGTAAATCCAATTCTGCCCATTCTTCTTCATTTAGATGTGGGCTGGGGAGCTAGATTGGTCCTTGGGAACAAAGGACGTCACAAGGTGTTGACTCCTACCCCTCATGCCATTCATCTACCATTTTGCCCTTCTGCCTTCCAGACCTTCTTGTCCTCTTCTCCATACAGAGATAGACATGTTCTCTTTACCTGAGGAATGCTTTTGTTATCTCTGATCTTGCAGGTATCCAGCATCCCTGCCCTTCTTGCATCTCCCATTGAGAGCTCTGTTGGGGATGGGTGGACATGGAACCCCATGGTTACCTTATATCAGGGATAACAGCAAGATTGCCTTGCCTGTGGCTTGCCTTTCCAGGTGGAAAGCAAGAAGCAGGAAAGGAATTAATCCAGCTACAAGGGGTGGAGCTTCAGGGACTGAGCAAATCATCCGTTGGGCCCTTCTGGGCAGGATTAGGCTCTTAAGGTAAAGGGCTCCAACACCATTAGGCATGGTCAAACTGTGATTTAAAATATGAGTTCCATAAAGACCCAGAAATATGAGCTCCAGAAGGATCTCTCCAAACTGGGAGAATGGGCAGAAAAATGGCAAGTGTGTCTCAAATATTAAAAAAAATGTAAAATAATGCACATTGAAGGGAGAAAAATTAAAATTTTAGTTATCAGCTAATGGGTTCTGAGCTCTCTGTGATGGATCAGGAAAGAGATCTTGGTGTGCTGATGGACAGCTCGTTGAAAGCATCAAACCAGTGTGCGGCAGCAGGGAAGAAGGCCAATTCCATGCTAGGTATCATTAAAAAGGGGATTGAAAATAAAACAGCCAACATTATAATGATAATGTACAAAATGCTGGTAAGGCTGGACCTGGAGTATTGCATACAGTTCTGGTCGCCGCACCTCAAAAAAAGACATAGTATAACTGGAAAAGGTAGAGCAGAGAGCAACTAAAATGATAACTGGGGTGGGGCACCTCCCTTATGAGAAAAGGCTACAGTGTTTGGGGCTCTGTAGTCTGGAGAAAAGGCACCCAAGGGGGGGGACATGACTGAGACGTATACAGTTATGGAGGGAAGGATAAAGTGGACAAAGGAAAGTTCTTTTCCCTCTCACACAATACCAGAATCAGGGGATATCCACTCAAATTGAGTGTTGGGAGAGTGAGAATAGACAAAAGAAAATATTTCCTTTACCAGCATGTTGTTCATCTGTAGAACTCCTTGCCACAGGATGTGGTGGTGGCATCTGGCCTAGATGCCTTGAAAAGGGGATTGGACAGATTCCTGGATGAAAAATCCGTCACAGGTGACAAGCCATGATGGGGATGTATATTCTCCAGGCTTAGAAGGAAGGTATCTTCAACTGCCAGATGCAGAGGAGGAGTATAAGGAGAAAAGTCTCTAGTTGTCTCGTGTGCTCCCAGAGGCATCTGGTGGGGCCACTGTGAGATACAGGAAGCTGGACTAGATGGGCCCTTGGCCTGATCCAGCAGGGCTTTTCTTACGTTCTTATGAGTTCTGTATATGTGTAAAGGTAGAATCTACTGATTTTCAACTTTTGATCCTCTAGATCTTTTGAACTACAGCTTTCCTAATTCTTGACCATTAGCTATGCCCAAGGTTGCTGATAGTTGAAGCCTAACAGCAACTGGAAATTTGAGGGCCAGGGATAATAGCAACCCACTGTTCAGGTTGAAAAAGGAATAAAGAACAAGAGTGATCTCTCTATCAGATTCTTGTTTCGTATATCATAAATTGTTGTGGAATTGTTCATGATTTGAGTAACATGCTATTGTTCTTTTAAAATAAAATACGGAAGTCAATCTGAAATTCCACATAAATAGTAAAAAGATTCTAAACAATCTTAATCAGATTGAAGCACTATTTAAAACACTATTTCATACTTGCTCCCAAAGCATTAGAATTAACTGTAATAATTGTATTATATATGTTTATTTTAATGTTTTAACCTATGGAAGCTGCCCCAAGTAGACGTAGTCTAGAGGGGCAGGGTAAAAATCGAATGAATGAATGAATGAATGAATGAATGAATGAATGAATGACTCTCAGGACCACTGTGTGAAATTCAGGTAGATGTAACGCCTGAGAACTAGGGCACATGAGAACTCTGGTAAGGTCTTATCACTGCTTTTGACCCCTATTTGCTGATGCAGAGCCTGATTAAAGGTCTTAAGTTTCTCACTTCCCTTTCCTTACTCAGACACATCTTGCTAATTTTCACTGAGGAAGTATTTGTTCTTCAGAATCCACAGTTCCTTCTGCATTAATTACATTGTTGTGATACTGTGTAATACTAATGTGATCAGATGATATTTCAGTATTTTTAGTGACCCTGAACACTCTTTCCTAGTACCTGTAACTATTGGGTTGACAACTATATATGTTATAATCATTCACAGAGGGGACACAAAAATATGTTCTACACTGTACTGCTTCCTGAGAGAAGAGGCCGTAGTGAAGTACTCTCTAGCTGGGCCAGAAAATGAAATTGGAAAAGCCCACCTCAAAGGAGAGGTATTTCAATAAACCTAATTCTTCCTTGGCTAGGGTTAAATTCTAAAATAGAAGAGTTCTAAGATAAAAAGCTCTAACACTTCTTAATTCTCCTCTGCTGTCAGTTCTTCAGTACAGCAGGTCTGACTCCCATTATTTACCTGGCTGGCAGAGTAGCTATGGAGCCCAGGGTGAAAAAAAAACAAGGGGTGGGGGGAAATGCCCGTTTTCCTCCCTCTTCACTGCCCTGACACTGTGGAAAGAATCTTTGTTTTCCTCCTGATGGGGATGCATTTCTGCAAGACAAACCTGATGTGATTCCTTTACATCAGAGGAGACAATTTCTGTGGACTGGAGGCTCAAATAACCAATTTACCTTCATTGTGAGATTCTGCATTGCCTCAGTCTAATTTAGGTTTATGTTCCATTGAGTCTTACAATTCAGCCTAAAGCTACTTAGTGTTGTTATTGCCCAAAGTCTGCCTACCCTCTTTGTCTGCTTCAGATTATTCCTGTTCAGGTACTTTCATGCGTTCTCAAACAAGCACTGATTGCATGGGTTGGACAGTGGCTATATTTATCCTTGGATATGTAGTCTTCAAAAGGCTGCAGAGTGTAATTGATTTAATATACTCAGACTTGTGACTGAGCAGAAACCAAGTATGTATTTCCTCTGCAGACATGCTTTTTGATTATCTCTGTCCTCCATCAATTTTTGCCTTCCAGTGTGATTCTATGTATCAGTGGAAAGTAGAGCCGGTTGAGGTCAGCGATCTCTACTTCAGTGTCAGTGTGTTTTAATTCCTTCTAAAGTAGTGATCATCACTGCTACATCACTGCCTGCCTTATGCTGCCTTGCTGCTTTATGGCTGAAATCCTGTTGCCTAAGATAGTAAATTGCACTAAATTAGGCCCATTGAATCAGTGGAGATGTGGTGAATCAACTCTTCCACAAGCTCTGTTTATTCAAAAGGGCCTATTCTAGTGCATCTTATTACACTAAACAGCAGAATTTCAGCTGGCGTGTGAACAGGTTTGAATTCATGGTACTCCTCATCAAAAGACAGGTCAGAATCCTATTGATGAGTTATTCTGCCACATGATAAAACACATAAGCTGCTGTGGCAGATTGCCTTTCCTTAAGAGGAATGGTTAAATAATGGAACTACTACCTTGTTAAGGAGCAACAGTTTGCCAACTTGACTTAGGCAGTACAGTGGACCCTCGACTTACAGATGGCTCGACTTAGAGTTTTCGAGTTACAGACTTCTCTGGCTGCAAAATTTAGATTCGACTTGCAGCCAGAGAATCAACTTACAGACCAGAAAAAAAAACAAAATGGAATAAAAATAGAATAAAAACCACTGGTTATGGGATTAATTGGTTTTCAGTGCATTGTAGGTCAATGGAGATTCGACTTACAGACTTTTCGACTTGCAGCCACCATTCCAATACGGATTAATTCCTTAAGTAGAGGGTCCACTGTATTCCTTAAGGGATAAGGGTGAGATATCCAGTAGGATTTGGACTATGGTTTTATAAGTGGACCTCACTGGGCATTAATTGTAAAAAAACAACAACCCTACTTCTTAGTTCAGTGACAGTGACTGAGAATGTTGGCGGGGAAGAATGTTAGTTATACGTATATGACTTCTCCTTGATTAAGAAAGGAATACAGTATTAGTGACACCTTCATCTTATATTTGCTTAAAGGTATTGGGGATGGAAATTCTTGCACATGGCTTGACCCCTCTCTGCATTGTACAAATGTCCTGGGGGGGGTGAAATATAAATAGGATTTAATCTTCAATATTATTTCCTTGATGGATGATTGTGCTCGTTAGGTGGGAGGAATTCTGTTAAGCAGTTGCCTAAACCAATTGTTAAGTCTTCTTTGAAGATGTAATAACAGTAGTGGCACACCATTAGTGTTTATTTGTTGCTTCTCTGAATTTTTGAGGAGGAAATTTGTGAAATTGTAGCCAGATGGCGCTCAGTTTGGAACAGCAGGGAATGGAGAGTAATGTCTGGCAGTTACTGAGATTCTGGACTGGCAGAAAGAAAAGCTACTGTACTTGCTGTCAATTAAATGATTCAATATTAAAGAGTGCTAAGAAATTAGAAGGCATCCTTGCAGTGTTAAAAGGAGGTACAGCAATCAATTAACTGCCTTCCAAACTGATGGCCGAGACATTATTCCCCACAACTGCCAGAAAGTATAGTCTTTGTGGTGAGGCCTGGTTTATGAAACATCACAGAAAAGAGTCATATTTCTCTGGGGGTTATATGAATTAAAGCATTCTGGTCTCTGGCTGGCATTTCTGGTGCTTTGGGGTGGTAAGTCTCAACACAGATTCATTATGCATAGTAGAAAGGGTAGCAGTGGTTCTAAAAAATTGGGTCTCCAGATGTTATTGGGCTGCTACTCCCAGAAATCCTGGCCAGCACAGCAAGTGATGGAAGCTTGTGGGAACTGCTATCCAAGAACATCTGGGGGACCCCAGTTTGAGAACCACTGATCTATACAGATGAAGGGTTTCATAAGATATGTCAGACACAAGAATTAAAATCAAGTGAGGCTTTATATTTATGTATTTACTACTGGGGAAGATTTCAACATAATCATAAGGTAACTGTTAATTTATGAACTTACAGTATTGCTGTCTCAGTCTGTGGAGAGTTGGTAGGAGACCCTTGATATATCCTCCATGTTGGTTTCACTTCCACCTGGTCTGAATAGGCTTATTAGAAGGACAAAGGACTGGGGGTGAGGGATAATCCCAGTTCTGCAGTCCTTCTCCACCCATTGTCATAGGTCATTAACAGTCGTTAACGGTGGTCTTTCTGGTGTGTGCCGTCCTAATCTTTCTTAGGATGAATGAAAGGGCAGCATGATAAATAGGAGACAGATCCTACCTAAGGCCTCCACCCCTGCTGAGTGAGGGATTTTCTATATGAACATGTATGGCCTCCCTGACCCCTCTCTCAAACCACTTATCTTCTGGGCCCCAAATGAGTACCAAGTTGGTCATCAAATGAGTGTCCTTTGTCCTTCAAATGAAGGAACACGGCTGATTGTGGTCCTGAGCCATTGCCCCTCCTGTGCTGGGCCATTCTCCTGTTTAGTGGCTGTTTGGTGTCTCCAATACAGAGCTCTGAACACTCCTCTTTGCATTGGACCACATATACGATATTGCTTCTGTTGTGTTTTGGTGTCCGGTCTTTTGGATGGACAAGTCTCTGCCTTAGTGTGTTTGTGGGTTTGAAGTGCATGGGTATGTCGTGTTTGCCAGAGCTTTTTGGATGACTGAGAATCTTCCCAGAAGTTTGAAGGGTTGTTCTTTGAGGTTTCCACTATGCGATTCTGGAGTGGCAGTTGTCAAAAGCATCATACCAGCTTAGCATATTACCAGAATACCATTCGTGGTCACGCTTGCCATTGTTTCTGAGAATACAACAACTGGTCATGCAGGGAAAAGTAATTGAATCATTCTGGCTTTTAAAAAAGAAGAAGTTATCAGTGGCAGAGGAAAGAAATTCAACATCAGAAGCAAAAAATAATGACTGTGGTGATTCAAATTGGCCTTCGTGTCATGTAATCAATTTTAAAAAAGCATATTCATCCATTTTCCACCCACAGCAACTCCCAAGATATTTAACTCTGAATTCACAGCCTGTTTGTCCTATGTTAGAGAAGTGTCCCAAAGTGGAAGGACTGTCAGAGGGCAGACCATTTGATTTGATTTGATTTGGTTTGGTTTTGAAAGCGTGGTTTGTTTGAAGAGCAGTCCACTGCAAGATTGATTTAAAAGTGAAGAACGGTAAGAAGCCAAACACTGAGGTCATGAAGTTACTATTGGCACCTGGCCAGTGCACAAAGAAAGTATGCTGGTCAGCTGGTCATACCCTTCCCCTCTATAGCAAGGGGAATTTTTGTCCTCCTTAAGTTACAGTAAAGTTTTTTCAGTTTGCATCCATACAGACAGATTAGCTGATGCAAATGTTAAGCAAGCCCATGCCTTTTCTTTGTCCTAGGATACTTAAATAGCTACTATACAACATAGTTTGTATGCAGCACTGCAGGATTTCACATATCCTATACATCGAGAAATAACACATCAGGAAGAAACCTACACTCAAGCATTTCCTCTGTCATCTAGCATTAGGGGTGTGTGTGTTTTTTAAAAAGTTCCTTATCCCAATGCTCCAGGCAGCAGATGGATAAATGGCATGAATGATTGCTTCCATAGTTTATATCTTTTAAAAAAAGAAGAAGAAGAAATCATTTATTTATGCAATACATAAGCGAAGTTCTTATGAAGGAGTTACTCATGCAATTTCCTCCCTATGCAGTCTGCAGTGCAGAGATTAGGAGAGCTTTCCCCCATCCCTGAGTGAAAATTGTCTTCTGTGCCTCAGTATAATCTCTCAGAGGCCTTGTGCTGGTAGGAATGGGGTGGCAAAGCCAGCAGAAGGCAGTGCCAAGGTCAAAAGAGAGAAAGGACACCTGCTTTTTTTCCACGTGTACTCCTCCTGTTCCCTCTTTCCTCTTTTTCCATACCCAGCAAGCTGATCATTCTGCCCAGAGGGCTCCATTGATATAGTTTGCAGAGGGCTTTTGAAACCAGACCACCTACAGGGTGACATGCAGGTTGATCAAGAAAACTAGCTATTCTACCATCATGGCTTGTCAACATGTGGTAGATGTTCCAAGCCGAAGATCTTCTTGCAAATTTTTAAGAATATTTTTTGTTGTTAAATGCCATCACATCACCTCGGACTTAAGGTGACCTATGAATGAGCAATTTCCAACATGTCCTATCCTCAACTGCCCTGCTCAGTTCTTGAAAACTCAAGCCCATGGATCTGCTCATCTTGTATTTGGCCTTCCTCTTTTCCTGCTGCCTTCCACTTTTCTAAGCATTTTCATCTTTTCCAAAGAATCCTGTCTTCTCATGATTGCCCAAAGTAGGACAGTCTTAGTTTCGTTATTTTTGCCTCTAGAGATCTTTTCCCACTTCCTTTACTTTCAACACAGGGATGTCTCTGCTCCTAACTGGGCCCTGTTTGTATTGTATTGTGTGAATGGTAGAAGGTAGGCTACACTTACTTTACTGGCTTTACTTTTTAAGAAAAGCCATGTGTACAACATAAATATCAATGTCCATGCTCTCTTGTTTCAGCAATAGAGAGTAGCAAGCAAATATCTCATCTGGACACACACACAACCTGCTAGAAAGTTCACATATAAGACTTACACTTTTCTGCCTTATATCATGCATAAAATTGATAGACACTAGCTGTAATCAGCTTCACAGACCACCAGGATAATAAATATTGTTGCTAGTGTAACCCCTATTGGCTCAACCCAAAGGGGTGGGGCTAAAAAGAGTGGAGCTGTGACTATGAGGTTTGAATCAGAAAGAGCAAGGGAGCTGAAGAGGTTGGAGTTGCTGTTGCTACTTAGACTGCTAAGGCCCTTGCAATTCTACAAGCAACTTCTGTATTGGTGCTGTTGCTGAGGTCTTGGGCAAACAGATTGTAAAATTTTTTGTTATAATTATAACAACTATAATACCACCCAAAGTAGACCCAGTCTAGATGGGTGGGGTATAAATCTAATAAAATAAATAAAAATAAATAATTGTTCATATTGTCTGTTATATAACTGCGAACAAGAAGAGATTAACTTTGTGAAATTTTATTTGCAAGGTTCATCAATAGATGTCTAAAGAAATAACCCCATAAGACTTAACAGTGTTACACTAGGGCAATAGCTTTTTGGTGTTTAATGGCAAAACAGGACCAGATTCCCAGCACCTACAGACACACTGTAGTCAAACAAAAACTTCTCAAGATAAAAAGAAAAGGTAAAAAGGGAGAAAGACAGAAAAAAGGAGGGCCTATTATCAGTTACAGGACCACAAACAAGACTGTAAGCTACCTAAATGTGAATTTCAGATCCAGTAGGATATTCCCCGTATTACCAGGCATAATATTCTTACTCTCTAGAAGACCAAAGAAAGTACAGTATTCTGTCCTCCCTATGGTTTACACATCTTGTTGCTTAGCATAATAAACTGCAGTAGACATATTGAATCAATAGGGTTTTAGTGAATCAATTCTTCTGTAATGTTCCACTGATTTAAATAGTCCTGCCCTAACTGTGATTTGCTATACTAAAATAAATTGCACTTAGGTGGGCCCATTTGAATCAATGGAACGTATAACTATCTTGAAGAAAAGGTGGAACTCTTGCAGAGCATGACAAAAGGGGGTGGGGGTGGAAAACCCTCTATAGCCAATCTTATCTCAATGCTTCTGTCACCCACATCTTATTTCTTTCCCAAAATAGCATTTATTTGTACTTTGGGATGAGGACAAAGAAATATTAGTGTTGGAGTGCTGGGATGTATTTTTCACACTTGAATCAAACAGTTTATTTACCTTTATGCCAGCAAGAGGTAAGGTGCACCAAAATAAAGCCCCATAAAATGGTGTCTCTTGTTCTGTGACCAGATTCCATTGATCATTCTACTAGTACAAGCTTTCCTTCCAGCTAAAAGACCTGAAAGAGAGTCTGACAAAATAGCTGGACATACATCCTTGGCCCATTCAAATGCTAAAAGAATACTCATTGATACTGCTGTCATTAAAAGCCTCCAGCTGGACAATCTGAGCCCTTTATGAATTCCAAAATGTGGAATGCTGAAGGCCACACTCACTCTATCATCTGAAGAATCCCAAGACTCAGCAGTAAAAGAAATCCTGCAGCAGTGATGCCATCAGGAAAAAAAAAACATGATGGAGCAATTTATACTCGTAGAGCTCACCCACTGGGATCCTAATTTGCTAATGGCAGTGTCCATCCGGACCAATTTTGATGAATCTTACTTAGGGTAAAGTTGCTAGTAATGTTGCAGTGCTTTTATTTTTCTAATGGTGTATTCAGACTACACAAGGAGTATCGCGCTCTACGTGGGGCTACCTTTGAGGCTGACGCGGAAACTCCAAGTGGTGCAGAATGCGGCGGCCAGACTCCTAAGTGGAGCTCGAAGATACCATCACATTTCTCCTATTCTGGCCGCGCTGCATTGGCTGCCCATTCAGTTCCGCGTTGACTTCAAAGTTCTGACGCTTACGTTTAAAGCCCTAAACGGTTTAGGGCCTCGATACTTGGCGGAACGCTTACTCCCACCCAGTTCTACCCGTGTCACCCGAGCGAGTCAGGAGGTGAGGCTGAGGAGCCTGACGCCGAGGGAGGCCCGGAAGGAAAAGACAAGAAACCGGGCCTTCTCGGCGGTGGCTCCTCGCCTCTGGAACAACTTACCTCCTGACATTCGCGCAGCTCCCTCGCTGGGTATTTTCAAGAAACAACTGAAAACATGGATGTTTAGGCAGGCCTTCCCCCTTTCTACCTAACACTTTCTTTTTCTGTTATAATATATCCCGTTTCTCGCCATCTTTGGGAAAAAAATTTTTTTATTCTATCTTAATTTATGTAAATTATTATTTGTGATGTGGTTTGTTATATGTTTCTTTTTTAAATGCATGTTGTAAGCCGCCTAGAGTGGTCACAATTGACTAGATAGGTGGGGTATAAATGAAATAAATAAATAAATAAATAAAAAATCTTCTCAGGACAACCAGATTCCCAAGAGATATTATGTGAATCATGTCCAGGGCCATCTTGGGCATTGTGCAGCTTCAGCCACACCAAGAGATCCCAAAAATGTATTCCCGAAGGCTTTCACGGCCGGGATCTGATGGTTGTTGTGGGTTTTTCGGGCTCTTAGGCCGTGTTCTGAAGGTTGTTCTTCCTAACGTTTCGCCAGTCTCTGTGGCCGGCATCTTCAGAGGACAGTACTCCCTGCAGTAGAGTGTGAGGAGCTGTTGACAATTCTCAAAGCTTTAATCTGAAGGGTATGAAGCTGGATCAGAAACATCCATGTAAGAGGCTGAAGCTTGAAGCTGGCAGGTATAATCTAGCAATGGCGTGATATACTGTAGCATCACAAGAATTCTCCTGTCTACAGACCACCAGAAATATTCCTCAACAAATTTAACCTGGACTTGCATTTACATACTCCCCATTTCCCTTCCCCTCTTCTTCTTCTGGTGTTTAATACTCTCCTGCTGGAAATAGCTGTTTTTGTCTTCATCTCTCCATTTAACCCCATCCGTCTTCCCTAATTGGTCTGTAATTGCTGCCAGCTGTCCTAGGTAGCAGCTGTCTGTACTATCTCTTGGTTGCAGCTGTGTTTGTGTGGAGTCCTGTTGACCTTTCGGGGTGCTTCACCCTCTTTCTGTGATGCTCCCTAAGTAGGGCAGGGGCCACATGGCCAGACCTCCAGTGATTTTATTTGTTGCTTCTTTTACATATATATGAGTGCATGAAAGTCCCTCTGCACGTCTTGCCAAGGTGCCCATTCTGAAATCATAACCTGAATAGCCGAAGACTGTGTTTTCTCCAGTGACCTCGCAACTGTAGGCCTTCAGAGCTATTTTAACACAGTAAGACAGATTATTCCATTCTCCTCACTCTCACTATTCTTTTTTTTTTTTTAAAGAAAGATGGTTACTCGACATACTGACTGCTTTCCTTTCAACCACAGACTGTTAAAATCCATAAATGCTTTAACTGAATTAATTTTATGGATTTGATTTTATTTGCCTCAGCATCATTTCTGGTGAGCCCCAAGTAGAGTAAGATTTTGACCGCATGACAGCCCTACCCTTAGGCAGAGTGAGACCACTATATCAGGCAGCAGGTGCTATGAATGGCAGGAGCTGTCTGTTGGCTGTTTCTCCAGTGCTCCCTTGTGGGAGATACGCAGATAAGAGTTCTGTGTGCCACTTACCCTGTCTTGTACTGAATGGGCCTTAAAACAACCTGATGCCCTCAAGGGCGGGGAGGATAGTGTTTCATTTGCAGTATTAAACTGGCAGTCCAAGCTCGCCATCTGAAAGTGGAGTAGGGATGATGAAGGCACTCTCTTCAGAGACTGGTTCTAAAAATTGTGTTCCCCGTACATAATATGTTAGGTTTGTAGTGTTGTGGCCGAAACTGCACTCTTCAGAAAAACCTGACTGAATCTGCATTTTTCCACCACAAGTTTTTCGGCTTGCCCATTCCCCACCGCACTCTCATTTGCCGCCCCCCCTTGAACCCCCAATATGATTGCTCTTGCTGTCATCTCTTCATTCCCCCCTCCTGCATCTCCATTCATGCATGAGGATGTGCAATTCCTGGTGATGTCTTTCATCCAAAACTTATTTATTTATTTTAATGTACATAGACGGATATAAGATGTGGAGACAAATTACAATCAAAGTCTGCACGTGCTCATAAATGCCTCTTTTAAAAGGGGGGGGTGTTCAGAGGGGGGCATGACGTTCCCCTCAAGTGACATTGTGTTCAGCCATTAGATGCCCTCGGTTGCCGTGTGCAGCCCCCCACCCACATTGCAACATCTCCCACCACATGCTGGATTACAACAAAGAAAACAGCTCTGAGATTTGAACATGGGCTATAAGTGGGGTCACACCTGTTTGCAGCGAATTTGCAGCAACTGCACTTTCCCAGTTTATTACACTGGTGCATTTCAGCTAATGTGTAATGGCGTAGTATAAAAAATTTCCCGTGCTCATTTTGATGCTCTTCATAACCAGCCACTTTCCACTTACCAGGAATGTCCAAAAATGCAAGCAGGTAGATTAATCCATAGCAAAACAATTGAGGAGCAGGTATTTTGTGAAGTTGATGGATCTTAATTGCCCATTCAAGACTAAATCATACTCAGATATTTTGCATTACAGCAGGCATAGCTTTGAGAAAACCTGCTTCTGTTCTAGCTACTATGAGGATTGCATCTAAGCTCAGAGGGAAAATGATAGGCTTAGGGAGTGTAGCAGATGATGGCATAGTCCCTTTTACTTAGCATGTCCTGGGGCTTCAGAGCGATGAGCCTGTTGCTAGGCCTATTCCTTGTCCCTGGACTCCCAAGTTGTAGTGGTGTTGAGGAGTTTCTTTTACAATTCCATTCAGTGTGCCAGTTACCAACTCTCCTGAGTCAACTTCACTTGGCCAAGAGCCACTCATGTCTTAATTGTATGGCATCTTAACTATTGTAATATGCTGTACAGGGCACTAACCTGGGGAAGCATCCAGGACCTTCCATTTGACCAGATGTGCACAACTAGGCTGAAAACCGGCATGTGATATTAGGGTCTCAACACCCTCAACACTGAAAAACCTGCTGAGCTTGTTAATTGCCTCCTTGGGTTTTAACTTTTTAAATGCCTAAACAACTTAAGACATGGTTGGCTAAGTGGCGGGTCTCTCCCATCATAAATCTTTGTTGCTGTCAAGATCTCTGAAAGACACACTCTTGGGAATGCCAACATCTTCAAAAGGCATGTGTTGCTCCAGGAGAATGGAATGTGCTGCCTTTTATGATGCAGCCACTTCCCATTCATGGTTTTTAGAAAGGATGTGAAGACACATTCATTTCCAACCGGCATTGAAACCTAATGAAAATTTATTGTGTGGTTTTACCTATCTTACTTATAAATCAAGGTGGTTTTAATGGGTTTATTTGTTTGACAAATGTAATTAATCAGTCACTGTGGTGTTTTATCTCTGGGAGCAAGATCCTCCTGGATTGGTTTTGGTTTGATTCAACTATACCTGCTGAACTGGGAATTGAACTGACTCTTTGCTGCTTTTTATTTCCAGAGGAATTCAGAGGAGTCACCATTGTGGAGCTGATTAAAAAAGAGGGCAGCACTCTTGGATTAACTATATCTGGTGGCACAGACAAAGACGGGAAGCCAAGAGTCTCCAACCTGAGACCAGGGGGACTGGCAGCACGGTAAAGACAGTCTCATGGATCATATTGTGGGTGTAGGGTGAGGCTGAAGGCTGTCATGATGACCTGCAAGTTGGCTCTTAAAAATGACAAACACACAAAAGCAAAAATATCACAGCTCTTTGGCCATGCCAGGTATGCCAAAGGATAAAATATGGCTGGGGACCCTCATGCTGGTAGCCTTCTGTTTTGGACTACCACTCCTATCATCCTCAAACAGAAAAGGTGATAATTAGGGAGATTGTAGTCCAAAACATGGGAGGGGGCTAGCAGTTTGGAGAGACTGGTTTAAAAAAAAACCTAGCACAAATGGAGTGGAAAGGCTTATAAATGCTTTCTTGAGCTTTGCCACTTAAGACTTGATTGCTTGCTATTTAACAAGAGTACCCTATAATTCCTCTCCCCATATTCTTCCTCATTGACCTACTCCACCATATTAATTGTTGATGGGACATTCAGTTAGCAACTAAAATTCAATATTGCTCTGTATGGGGTCTATTCCATAAGTGTCACTGTTCATCTCATTAAGTGTCTATGTCTAATTAGCCACTAAAGCTGCAGTCTCATATAATGTGCATTGTGAAAAGCCATCCATGGAAAGATCTGGTAGAGCTGTTTTGTTTCGTATGTTACAGGAGTGACCAGCTAAATGTCGGTGACTACATTAAATCGGTGAATGGGATTAACCTGACCAAATTGAGACATGATGAAATCATAAGCTTGTTGAAGAATGTAGGGGAAAGAGTAGTATTAGAGGTAGAATATGAGCTACCACTTGCAGGTGAGTACCTCCCTGATCATCTAGTGTTTGCTGTAGCTTTTTATAAACTGGTGGTGCTTTGGGATGGAGATGATTGTCCCTCCTCTTCTTTCCTTTCATGCAAATAAGTAAAGTTGCCTGGGTCATTGGATTACTTCTCCGCCCAGTGAATTCTACTGGCAGCAGCTTCTCCATATTTTCAGTCTCCATATTCCCAGCCTTTCTTTCACTCTCCATATTTCTAGCCTTTTTAAATTGGTTGCTAGTGACTGAAACTGGAACCCTTTCTGTGAAAAGTATTCTTTCTATGAATGGGAGCTCTTTCCATTCATGGAGGTGTTATGGTGTGACCCTACTTTGTATATTCACCTATTTTTCCCATGGTGGGAGAACCACTAATGAACATTTAACTGCACTATTGCTCATAAAAATTTAACAGGACTAAAGATTTTGCAGGCATTAACAAGTGTGGGAAGGCAGATCAGTGCCCCCTGTAGCTGATGTCCCAGATTGTATTGCCTTTGGATATTTGAGCAAAAGGTCTAATCGGATTCTCATCTGTTTATGAAATCATACAATTAGTCGCTCTACTTCCCCCGCAACTTGAACCATGGTGTCACAAGTTACAAGCAGTGTGCTGTGAACATACCAGGGAAATTGCCTTATTTTCTCATGCACATCCTCAGATTGTTGTTTTTTTGGTTTGTTTATTCGTTTATTTATATCCTGCCTTTCTCCTTAAAAGAACCCAAGGTGGCTTCAGATTTTTTTCCCACTCTAAAGCTGTAACATGATATTACTGCCTTTTAAAACTGTTATTGTTGTTTAAAGTATGTTTCTAAACTGCTTCACATTTTAGAACAGCTCCTCTGTGTATCAAACGTGAAAATATTTGGACAACTAAATTGGAGTGGTGTCTTTGTAAAAGCTGGTTGAGAAAAATGTCCATGTGTTTTACATTGTACTGAACCCGAAGGGGGAACCCAGACTTTCTTATCTGCTAACCAAAGTCTTTAATATCTGAAAGGGTTTAGATCCAGCAGGAGGATAAGGAGTTGGTTTTTATCCATTCCTCCCTCCTACCGAAGTTCCCAGGGCTACTGCTCCAACCATGTGGGCCAGAATTTTAGAGGGTGCAGGAGATGTAGGATGATGGGCAAATTGATAAAAGCCTCTTCCTAGCTATGGTGATGGTAAGGCTATTAGAGGAACATTCCAGCTCATAGAAGCAAAGTGTGGTTTCAACCACTAACTTTCCAGTTACTGTTATCACTCAGCGAAATATGTTTTACGTGATTGCTTGCGTGAGCACTACTTGATTGGGTGTATACGAATTAAGAACCAAGAGCATACTTTATTTCATTGTAGTTATTGCATATGTGTCTTGCAGGCAGCATCCTCTTAGCAGCAACATTTTGTTCTATTGGTGAGAGAGCATGGGATCTGAAATGGTGGCCACCATAGACCATTTTCTAAAGTGCTTCTTATTAAGCATAATGTTAGTCCTGACTAGAATAAATGAACTGAAATCCTATGCATGTATTCTGTGGCATAAGATTTATGGTATCAGCAGCTCAACATAAAAAACATAGATTAAACATTTCCTACTACCCAAGTCCCCTGTGGGCTCTTTCACTTTCGGTGAAAGCTCAAGCTACCCATGTGAATTTGACCAAACTCCGGGACGCAGTGGAAGGCAGGAGGGCCTGACATGCTCTGGTCCATGGGGTCATGAAGAGTCGGACATGACTTAATGACTAAACAGAAAGAACAACACATGGGGGCTGCAGGACAGGAGGTAAATGTCTTTTATTAGCACAAATCACCACCAACAGGATGGCTTTGCCAGGATCAGAGTTTTTCATTGATTAAAGACTTCCTCTTTCTGTCCGGTGCCCCCCACGGGTTACAGACAACCGGGGGGGGGCCAGGGTGGGAGGAGGAAAATGTTTAGTTTCCAAAAAATTGTCTTCAGCCTTACACTCAAAACTTAGATGAACAGAATTTCAACCATTAGATGAATGGAACTTATGAACACTCATGTAAATAGAGTTGGTTGAACAGATCTGTTCTAGTTGGGACAAACTGTTGGATTTATCCCCATTTTTTCCCTTTCTACCAAGAAATCTGCTCAGTTTGCTTCCATAGTTCACACAATATATACGGTAACATGGCAAGCAGTAGTGCTGATGAAAAGAGTGAGCACATGTAATATGTGTCCATTAGATGGGCATGAAGCACTTCATGCCGTGCCATCTAAGTGTTCACTTTCCCCTCCTCCCCTGGCTTGCTTCCATCCATTGACCTGCTGGCACGCACTGCTCCTTCCTTCCCCATCATATGATCTACCATTCTGGCAGAAGCAAGGACTTCCCTTGCCATTCACAGGCTGCACTGCAGGAATCCCTGCCCTGCCTCCTCATCTGACTGGACAGTTGCTGGAGGAGGCAGAGAAATGAAGTCTGTGCTTCTGCGAGAATGCAAGATTGTGCAACAGGCATGGAAGTAGCAGCACACTGGCAGGTCGGTGGAGAAGCCAGCCAATATGGCTTAGAGAAGTGCCGTGCTGATGACTTAGACAGCACAGCACAAAGTGCTTCGTGCCCATCTCCAGTGCCATGTATTGATAGCATACTCTGTTTTAACTCTTGTTTATTTTGCATTCATAAACATTTGAAATTAAAGAAAGTGCCAAATTAACAATGAAGGAAATCATATTTCTAGAAAGATTGCTTTTAACACTTGGTCATTCTTTCTCCTTGTCACAGTCAGAAAGCATTCCTTTACTTGTGAGGATTTAAGTTTATCCATCTATACTTGCCATCTAGGTGATTACTGAAACATTTGTAAAATCCAAAGTAAAAGTCTTTGGAAAATTTGTCAGCTTCTGAAAGCCATAGTCTGCTCGGAAGCTTAGGGGAAATGGGAATGTTTCCTTATTGTGCTATAGCAAAAATCATATTGAGGTTTTATAACAGACTGACTCTTAATTTTGTTGGTAAATCAAGAAGTGAGCATGAATGTTTGTTGCTGCTGGCTGAAATGCATGATTTGCTGCACAACAGCAAATACCAGTAAAATCATGGAAGCAAAGAATTGGAAGGGGCCTATAAGGCCATCAAGTCTAACCCCCAGCTCAGAGCAGGAATCCAAATCAAAGCAGATCTGACAGATGATTGTCCAATTTTCTCTATGCCCACTTTTTGACTTTATGACAATTTGCCAATGAGATTTACACCAACCGTGTCATGCGAGCAGGCAATACAAATACATTTTGGACTATGTGGGCATTTAATAATCAGATTAAGGCATGTTTTAGTGCTGTGATGAAATAGCTTCATATATCATATTCCTCTAATTCAGAGCAAATCCATTTATCTAGAACTTCATGTTAAAAGATTGAATCTGAAAACAAAAAGAAAAGGAGGTAAAATCACATCTAGATAGCACATTATGCCACCACCTCACAACTCTTTGGAGCATAGTTTACCATTCTTGGCAATAATTTTTGAATGGAGAAGGCATGGAGGCCCTTGGAAATGTGGTCAACCTGTATGGCCCACCCTTTGGCCAGCTCTGATGTAAAAGAACAATCAAATTTTATATCAAACCCTGAACTAATACTGTAAAGCCAAAGAAAAGCATGTTGGGTTAAAGGTACTAACTGATTTCTCTATCTGCCTCTCTCTCAATCTCCCTTTCTCTCTCTCGGTCTGTAGCGCCAGAGAATAGTGCTGGCATCATTCCAAAGACTATCGACGTGACCCTGTACAAAGAAGGCAACAGTTTTGGATTTGTACTACGAGGTCAGTGCCTTTTTAGCGGGTGATTAAAAAAGCAACCTTGTGTTCCTGGAGCATTTGTAAGTCAGGGAAAAGAACAAAGCGTGGTGTTTTAGGGACATCCCCATTCTAAGCTAAGCACATGAAAAGCAACTTTCAAAGACAGAGAAATGCATGTAATCACCAGGGTTTTTGTGCATGGCTCTCTAAAGCCTTTGATCAGTATCTGCTGAAAAAGCTTAATGTCTTCTATTACCATACTGGCTTCTTGCCTTTTATGCATTTATGGTTTGTACATGATTATTTCCCCCCTTTTTTAACAGGAGGAGCCCATGAAGACTGGCACAAATCAAGGCCGTTAGTCTTAACGTACGTTAGGCCAGGTGGCCCGGCAGACAGGTAAAGTGTGGACTTGTTAGCTATAGCTTGGAAAAGTTAAGTGTTTGGACAACACATCCCAGTCACCGACTCTGTAGGGTGTGAGGATTCTGGGAGTTGTAGTCCAAGAAAGTAACTTTCCAAACTCAGCATTTTGCAATGTTGCTTAAACAAACAGATGTTTAGCCAAACTGTTTAAGGAATCAATTAGTTTCAGTATTTATGTACATGCAGAGTTCCAAACATAGAAATGGCTGCAGCAACCTGAGGATGTACCAGTCGTGTGCAACCAGATACAGTGGTGCCCCGCATAGCGAGGTTAATCCGTTCCGGATTAACCTTCGCTATGCAGAATCATTGCTAAATGGGTAGGGAAAATGTATTGAAACGCACTAAACTTAGTTTAATGCGTTCCAATACCTTTCTTACTTACCCGTTCAGCGAGGATTCCAATTGCCGGCAGCCATTTTCGCGCCCTCGCTAAGCGAGGGCACGGCGTGAAAACGGCTGCCGGCAGCCATTTCCGGGCTTCCGGCAGCCATTTTGGAGCCGCCGAACAGCTGTTCGGCAGCTCCAAAATGGCCGCCGCAATACCCGATCTTCGCAATGCGGGTTTTCCCCATTGCGAAGATCGGGTATGTTTCCGTATAGTGATCCCGAAAAAGGGATCGCTATACGGAAACATCGCTATACGGTGCACTCGTTAAGCGAGGCACCACTGTACAAACATAGCATCTTGTAGATCGCTGTGGCAGCTTTTGCAGTTGAACTGAAAAAATCTTGAACAAGTTACTAGCCAAAGTTCTTCAGCAGCTTTACATCCCAATGTTTGTTTTTAATGCTGCTTGTTTCTTGTATAGAATTTTCCCAAGCCATAATTTGAATGCTTATATGCCAGGACAGAGCAAAGAATTGCAAGCCTGATAGTTCTTTTCTTTTGAGCTAGTGAGCTAGCAAGCCATTCATTCATTCATTCATTCATTCATTCATTCATTCATTCATTCATTCATTCATTCATTCATTCATTCATTCATTCATTCATTTGCTACTTAATTAGCTGTACATATGATTTGATAGAAGCCTTTAAGATGTATCATGTGTAGGGAAAGTGTGGCTGCTCCACTGTTTCTGAACTGCAGCTCCTAATATTTGCAGCCTTCATAGTCAATAGTGAGGGGTGAAGGCTGGATGTTCCTCATCCCTACCCTACTATTTTGCACAGCATTGCTCAGTGTTTCCTGCAAAGAGATCCAAGTGTGGTATAGTCTTCTCTCTCTCTCTCTCTCTCTGTGTGTGTGTGTGTGTGTGTGTGTGTGTTCTCTCTCTCCCTCTCTCTCTCTCTCTCCCTCTCTCTCTGTGTGTGTCCTTTTGAAATGGCCAGGGTGTCAGGCACTTGAAAGCCTCAGGAAGCTGGATACATGTGGAGAAAGCTTCTGCTTTGGATAACTATGAACAGCTGTACGCTTGACTCTTGGCTTCCATTTTCTTTCCCCATCCCTTTCCAGCTGCATATGTGATTTCGTTATTAGCACATCACCTCCAAGCCCTTTAAGTTTGTCTACTGATGCCACTCTGGTGCTTTTCCTGAGATGTGTACGAGCTTCCACTGCATGGATGAGCTTCATACCTTGTTTTGGTATCATACAATCTCTCAGTGTGCCAGACATGGCTTGCATGATTTCTGTTACCTGCCAGTCTCTTAAATAGTGAAGGCCATTTCAGAATATATACCAAAACTGTAGGTAGGACAGGGCAACCAGGGTTTTGCCCCGGGGCACCCAGATTTAGAGGGCACCAAACTTAAAGCTGATAAGAACTGACACAGCTGTGGTGGTGTGCACACACTGCATCTCTTTGCCCAGGAAGGAGGCCTAAGATTGTGGCAGCAGTGGCATTGTGGAGCATCCCCATCCTCTGAAGAAAGAGAAGCTGTCTAATGGCAGAATGAATGGGAAGCAAACCTGCTGGTTATGGTTATGATGTGCATTTGTGCTTGTTGTTAACCATTAAGCAACAATCACAGAAACAGTAGCAACAGTGTCAATAAGAAGGAATGGAGAACCTTTGGCATTCCATATGTTTTAGACTTCAGCACCTGGAATCCCAAGCCTGTAATGCCATTGATAAAAGACTCTGTCGTCCAAAACATCTGGAAGACTAAAGGTTCCTCATGCCTATAGCATAGGTATATGAAATGGTGACAGTCTAACAGGCCTTGTAAGTTTTAATTTAGTGACATATTTTGGCTCCTCATATATTCAGGATCTGTGTATGCCATTTTTTCTGCAGGGAAGGCTCTTTGAAAATTGGTGACAGGCTCCTGAGCGTTGATGGGATTCCCCTTCACAGCGTGAGCCATGCTGATGCGCTAAATATCCTACGTCAGTGCAACCAGGAGGCACTCTTCCAGATTGAGTACGATGTCACCATAATGGGTAAGGGGTTCTGGTGTGAACTGTGCTTCACAGAACAGGGGTTCCAGTGTTAAGGGGCCATTCACTTGCCTATTTGGTTTCACTGCAGAAAGGGAGTGTGTCTGATAGAGAACATTTCCTTTCCTGTATGTAGGCAAGCACGGGGCAGGTTGAGATCCTTGGAGTGGCCAGGATTCCATTCTCAGCAAACGTTTGACTTAAGATTTGTTATGAAATGGTTTGATTTGGGGTGGGGGGGGGAGAAGCGAAATGTGGTTAAATGTGGCCTCCTGTACTACATACTAAGTATTCTCATTTGGTCAAGAGCTCTAGATGAGTGTAACATCTAAAGAGCCTCCCACGAGGCTTCTCAAGTTTCATGCACCACTTTGCTGCATTGTGAGCAAATACTTGGGTTGAGGGAAACCAAGTGGTTGCCCTGGTGCAGCATCAGAAAGTGGTAGAAAGGAGAGTGGTGCAAATTGAATACATTGGGGTGAATGTTAGCATTTCTGTGTATAAGAACTGTGGTGGAATGAGCCTTTTTGTCCAGGAAAGCCTAATAGAAGGCTTAGAGACTTCAGTCTGGCTTCACAGGAAGAAATCTTTTGTTGGGAAAGGAAAATTCAATAAATTCAATAAATAAATAAATAAAAAATGAGAGTGTTATTTAACAGACAACAAAAAGTATTAAAAATTTCCACCAGAATGGTTTACTCTTAAATCAAGAGGAAAATTAATCTGTTGAGCTGCTGTCTTTATAATGGAGACATGTAGCTTCTGTTGAACAACACGAAGTGTGTGGTATAACCACATCTGGATAAAGCCCCAAATTTAACTAGTAAAAGAAAGAAAGAATGGAAGACTGGTCACTTTCCTTTGGTCTCACCTCTTTCATAGGGATCCTTAGCAAACTTGTATTTTCATTTATGAATCTAAAATGCTGAAATCCTGCTACACTGCTCAATAAAAGGAATAACTTAAGAAATCTCTGTCAACAGTATCTGTTGAATACTGAGTTATATGGGTGTGCATGCAAAAGATATCTTTGGCGATTTCTTAAGTTGAAACAATTCACCGCCAAACGTTACGCCTTTCTTTGTTCTATTACTACTATGTCTAGTGTGTAACATTCAAGTTTCCTATCAGTTTGGATCTGGAAATCCCACAAGATCTTGAGTTCCTCATTTTCTTACACATTCTCTACTGGATGTTGCCATTGGTTTTTGGAGGCTGGCAAGTTTTGGGTTTTGTTTGTTTGCTTGTTTGTTTGTTTGTGTGTGTGTGTGTGTGTTTTGCACTAATTTGTCATTCTGACATGTCTAACTTTGTAATCTGTGCAATCTTTGGACATTCACAGACGAGGTGTGACAGTTTCGTCTTCTTCTTGGCAGAGTCACCTTTTGCTGTTAGCACTTAATTCCTTGGATCTTAGCTTTCATCACATTGGCTTGGATTACTTCTGTGTGTGCAGCAAAAATCCAGCCTTCAGTTTCTTTCTTAAGGGTCCCCAGTTTTAGCCATGCCCATGTTGAATTATGATCATGCTTTCCATCAATATTTCCCAGGTGTTGTCCATGTAGTGTTTTATTTTTCCAGCTGTTTAATTTATTTTCAAGTTGTTGTTTCTTATATAGAGTGTTTGTTTCTGTTGTTTTCAAAATATTCTCCATTTTCACTGCTTTCAGTAATATTTATCTGCTTGTACTGATACAATCATTTAGGCTTCTTTTTTCCTCCTCTTACTACCTGCTGTATTTGCGGCGTCCGATTTTTCATGGTAAATATCATCTGTCCACATCACTTTTTGGACAGATGATGATGATGATGATGATGATGATGATGGGGAGGATTTCTGAATTTTCACATATTCTCTGTGACCTACATTTGAACCTATACGAGAGTACAAATGTGCTTAGGAGTAATCTGGCCTTTGTCACCAGATGACTCATAAATATGTCCAAATCCACCCATAGGCTGCAAAGAGACATGTCATAGAACTCCTCCCATCATCATCATCATAGTTGTTATTGTTATAGTTATTGTTGTTTTTTCTTAGCTTTTCATTTTTTGTTTTACTTTTGTAAGCTCTCTTGGGTCGTCTTGAGGGAAAAGATGAGAGATAAATATAAATATAAATAATTAAGAAGATGATTAGTCATGAATAGCCTCCAAGGTGCCATCAAAGTAGGTCAGGGTCCTTGTTATTGTAATCTTATCAACATACTGTAATTGCTCTGCCATTATATCAACACGGAGTGGGTTTTTGATCTGAAGTTGGCAGCTGGTAGAGTTGCATGTAAGCAAGAGAGGAGTCTTGGTTGCTGAGTGAATTCTGGGACCCACTGCAGAAATTTGGACTGCCATCGCCCAAGTCCAGTCCAGTACATTAAGAGGTATACACATATTAATCACATTATATGCTTGTTATACAGCTTTTGTGATGATGCTGATACTCTTACTCTGTGTTCAAAGGCTTCTCTGTAGCTAAAGCTGACACACAAACAGATATGAAGACAGAATTGCACTTCAGGAACAAAAAATGTACATATAATATAGCAGGAACCTTTTTTGGATGCCTGAATAAAGAACAAAGCTTGTTCTTAGCTGTTGCTTCCTAGGCATAAGACAAACTGTGGTACGAAGAATGGAAGGAAATAAGAGCCCCACTTCCTTTTGTATTGCAGTCTTCTGTCTCCTGCTTGATAGCAAACCCTCACGTGAAATGTTCTGACACACAAAAACTTTGAATTTTACAGACCTTGAGTGAGAGATCTGTGGCTTTCTGTGCAGCGATTTGGAACCATTCATACTAGAAAGTACTGAACAGACTGTATGGCTGATGAGTTTAAGGTTACCGCTGAGTCCAAAGCTGTGTTGGCTCTAGAAGCTCATTGAACTGTTGAAGAGTGTAATGCCTCTGGGGGGGCAACAGACTGGACTGTCTATTTTTAAAGCCTTTCTTCCCTGCCGCCGGCATCCCCTGCCCCCACTAAGCTTATGAACCACATCACCACATTTAAACTCTGAAGTCAAGGGAAGAAAAGGCCAACAGTGTCCGATTATAATTCTCATTTACTACCAAAGCAGTAAATTAAACAAGACTGCATTTCTGTGTGTGCCTAGGCATCATTAGGGGCTGTCACATTTTTAGAAATGTGTAGCTCAATTGTATATGCCTGTGAGCAGAAGAAGGCAAGATGAATGCAATAGCTGTCCAGTAGTTTAGGATGCTAGAGTGCAAGGAGTAAAGATATGAGTGCAGCAGTCGAGACTAAACAATATTAAGATTTTTAAAGATACTGTAGTTATCCTGCAATTAACCAAAAGTGAGGCTGTGTCCAGTTATATCATCATGTAAATATGTATTTGCATCTAACCTGTGGCACTCAGAGTGTATCATCCTGGTCGACAGAACTGAAAAATAATAGGCTCAGATGAGACACGGGACGATTATTTCACCCTTCCCTTCCCTCCCTCGCTTTATTTCTGTAAAAATTCATTTACTGCACTTGGTGTTTATTTTGGGGAGAATGGCTGTATTGGTGTGAGAAAAGAAAGTTTTTCTTAAGAAGTGTAAACTTCCATTAGCCATAACACCACCACCCCATTTACATTTAGGATTTTGGTGTGCTTTCAGTCCAAAGGCATTGTGCAGCTATTTTTTTCATTGAATTGTTTTTTTTTTTCTGGTAAGATGGAAAGAAGAGTATGCATAATACTGACCCAATATTTAACAGATACTCAGGTTTTGGTAAGGGATGTGGTGGCGCTGTGGGTTAAACCGCAGAAGCCTGTGCTGCAGGGTCAGAAGACCAAGCAGTCGTAAGATCGTAAGATCAAATCCAAGCGACGGAGTGAGCGCCCGTCGCTTGTCCCAGCTCCCGCCAACCTAGCGGTTTGAAAGCATGCAAATGCAAGTAGATAAATAGGGACCACTTCGGTGGGAAGGTAACAGAGTTCCGTGTCTAAGTCGCACTAGCCATGTGACCATGGAAGATTTTCTTTGGACAAACGCTGGCTCTATGGCTTGGAAACGGGGATGAGCACCGCCCCCTAGAGTCGAACACGACTGGACAAAAATTGTCAAGGGGAACCTTTACCTTTACCTAGGTTTTGGTTAAAATTTGTATTTGTTATATTATACCAGTCAATGTTTTTATAATTTTGATTTACCATGCCTGGTGTTTTTTGAACTGCACCTTTGAACTGCAGAGCTGGAAGGGACCCTATGGATCACTGAGTCCAGCCCCTCTCGAGGAGGTACAGTATAGGAATTGAACCCGCAGCCACTGACTCTGCATACAGAGACCTAAGCATCTGAGTTATATCTAGCAGTTCATGTTATAGAGATCCCCGTGCTCAGAGATGAAAGTGTGCAAGTGTTGAAGAGACATGATTCGGGCACATGTTCATGTTTGAGAAGTCAGACTTCAAAAAAGGTCTGTGCTTAAGTCCTGAAGGCCTATCACAAAAAGAGCAAGCTAACATACAAATTATGTGGCATAAGGAGAAAAACACTTATTCTGTATGTATATTTAAATGCTTTCAACAGTTAAGGAATTTAATCTCTGAAGGATGAATAATCTGTATAATCTATTTCTTCCCTAAAATCAGGTCACAATTATCCTATTTTTAAAGCTTGTAAAAATTATTTTTCATTTTTCTTAGCAGTTTTTCTGTAAACGTGATGATGAAATGGTTGCATTTGTAGTAATTGACTCCTAAATCTAACAAGAAGTCCAACAATCTTTTTTCCTACTGATGTGTTTCATTTTTAAGTTAAATAGCTGTGTGGTTACCTCTATTATCTGAAGACCCAGAAGTTATTCTTGTACAGGTTTATAAAGACTCCCTGTTGCTGTTTCAGTCCTTAGTCTGATGTGTAATTTGAGTAGCGCATCTAACAACTTTGGCTCTTAATTCTGAGTATTTTGAACAATGAATCCCATATTAAGATAATGCAAATATTCTACATTTGGTTCTGTGCAAATTACAAAAGTAAATTTGTAATAATGCTGTCCAGCCTCTGAACTTGGATTTTTTGCTTCCAGAATTTGTATTGTGTCATTTCAAGAGCGCAGGATACCCTTTACAGTTTGGCTGGAGCAAACTTGCCTACCATGTTTCCAAACGAAACTCGAACGTGATTTTGAGTAGCTCCTCCAATGAGACATGGAATTGAGAAAGCCACAAATGCTACAGAATGGAACAGATGCACATTGACAGAGATGAGCAGGACAGATGTACAGATTGCAAGTAACTGGCATGGGAACAGGCTTTCATAGACATCTATCTGATTCATGTTTGCTCTGTACGGTTGGTTGATATTGATACAAACTGGCTTACTGAGGTAAAGCACAGCAGAGTGAATATTTTCTTATTCCTCTGCCTTGTAGGCACGGATATTCCGTCAGTTTGGTTTGCTTCTGGAGGCCATCCAACATCTGTAACTCCATCATGACAGTTTTCTTCCTTATGTGTGGGGTGAAGTTGGAGGCAGATGGCTCTTGTGGTCGACCAGACCAGATGTGCAGGATATAAATAAATAAATAAATAAATAAATAAATAAATAAATAAATAAATAAATAAATAAATAAATAAATAAATTGTGTCTGCTTTTCCATCTGCAGCACAGACATTTTTGATGTTGTTTGAAGGGAAGAGTAAAAGTGTTAGAATGTTAGGAAAACATCCCCCCTTTTGTCTTAATTGTCTTAATTGCAAATGTAATGGAGATCCAGAGGGTTTTTGATCTGCAGAGGTGGTGTTGCACTGCTCAGCACAACGGCTGGATGTGCACCCGTGAAGCAGGTCTAGAGAAGGATTTATAATCTTCCCATTGAAAAGGACTCTTTACCATGCCCTCTCCCTCCCACTTGGTTTTCATTTCATTTCCTTCTCTCATGGATGAGCACTTGCTTCTCTCTTGTAGCTTCTGGGAGTCAACTCCTCACTGGGTACAACTCAGGTACTTAGTTTCAAACCAATCACCCAGTGGAGAGCTCCTAATCTGCACCTTAGAAGCATAAAAAGCATTCCTCGGGGTTAGTTTGAGAATTAAGTGACAGCTGAGGCAAGGATAGCTTTGATCTAGAAACCCGGCAATGTTTCAGCAACTCAGTAATCCTTCCTATGCTTGAGTGGAAAGGGTACATATCAATATCTTGCAGGCGGGGAATTCTGCAGTTTGTCGAGCACCTATAATATATTTTGTGGTGCTGGACAGATAATAAACTTTTATCTATTTTCTGAATAAAAGTATCACTTTTTCTTTAAAAAAAAACCCTAGACTTTCACTTTGTTCCCTTTGCTTGCGGTATTTAAACTGGAGGATAACCTTTTAACTGCAGAGCTGGAAGGGACCCTATGGATCATCGAGTCCAGCCCCTCTCAAGGAGGCACACAGTGGGGGATTGAACTCCAAAGCCTGAAGCTCCGCAGCCAGAGATCCAAACCACTGAGCTATCCAAGTTGGACCACAGTTGTGGGGTGGTGATGATGGAGATGACAACCATGTAAGACTGGTGGTGCTTCTCCCATCTCTGATGGCAGGAGAGTTTGAGGTGTCACTCTGTCTGATCTAAAGCATGGTGGAGTTATGGAAGCTGACCCCTCCCAGTGTATTTCTCCATGGCTGCCCAGGCCCTCTTTTTCCCCAGCTATGATACAACCTATTTCTGCGAAAATAAGACCTAACCTGAAAGTAAGCCCTAGTATGATTTTTTTTCAGGATGCTCGTAATATAAGCCCTACCCCAAAAATAAGCCCCAGTTAAATAAAACCCCACCCTCCACCACTGTGCTGCAACCAGAAGAAGATGCCATGACTGCATTTGAATAAATGTAGATTGTTGTTAATGAAAACAATAAAACATCAGGCTCCCCCTGTTACATACAGCACTGATGTTACCTGTCTGTCATGGGTTTGGAGGGAAAGTTCCATCCTATGGGGAGTGGAAGGCGGGACATCAGGAGGAGGGGCTGTACTGTATAAATATGTGATGCCTGTGTGGTGAGAGAGAGATGCTGAGACACTGTGAGAGACACTGGGATGAGACGAAGCAGCAGCTGGGAAGAAGAAGCTGTTGTGGGAGTCTGTGTGTCAGACAGGGTACTTCTGTGTGTCAGAGTACCAACCTGATAGGTTCAGGTGTCTGTTGGTTAGCCAGAACTGATAGGTTCAGGGTCTGTGCTTTAAGTTAAGGGTTCTGGGTGAACCAAACTGTATGCTTGTATGAGTGAGAATAAGCCACGTTACTTTATCCTACTCACCTGATTGTTTATTTTTCCCTGTGTGTATTTTAAATAAACCTTATTCCTTTTATTGTTTAAAAATCCATCCCTGGTCTGTGTGACTTCTTAAAGGGAATGGTTGGTGGCAGCTTAGTGTAACTGTGTGACATGTCCCAGTAGGTCTGGGTTTGTCACATTGATTGGTGTCCAGCGTGTGGGATACGACTGGTCCAGTTGTCCAGCGGTCCAGCAAAGCCTTGGCAGGTGTGCCCAGAGCAAGGGGGGTCTAGTCAGGGACAGTCTGAGGCGCGTAGGTAATCTTCTAGGTGTACCTCACGGGGGGGTGCACTAGTGGAAGAACGTGCCAACTGGGGAGACTTAGATTAAGGTGCTCTGAGGCAGCCTAGTTTTGGCGGGAAAAAGCTGAGGCAAAACTGCGTAGTCACAGTGAGCTAGCTTGCCAGCTGAGAGGCCCAGCAGAGGGGGGTAGGCTCTGACTCGATACTGTTGCAAGTTAGTGCTGAAGAACAGCAGCAATCTCTAGGGAGAGCTGGTTCTGAGGCAAGAAGGAAAAAAGTGGTCGTTTTATTTTGAGGCTTGACTTTTTAAAGCAGCCTGTTCTGAGGGGGGATTATGCCCTTGACTCGAAGCCAGATGGCCGAAATGAGTGAAGTGAAAGACCCCCAGATTGACCAAGGTTCTGAGGATGAATTTGGCTCAGTGCAAGGTGACAGCACAGGAGAGCAGAACCCAGAACTCAGAAAATTGCTCATAGCCCAACAGCATGAACTGAGGATGAGGCAATTTGAAGTGGAGGAAAGAGAAAGAGAAAGACAGAGACAATTTGAATTGGCATTGGAGAGAGAGAAAATGGCGTTTGAATTAAGAAAACTGGAACTGATGAACCAGAACAATAATAATAATAGGGATTCTGAGGGAGGCCAATTGTCTAAGGCTGACCTGAAGAAATTCCCTGTGTACCACAAGGGAGATTGTCCTGAGGTGTTCTTTTCCTTAGTGGAAAGAGCGTTTGTGGACTTCTCAGTGAGGGAAACTGAGAAGATGACCATCATGCGATCTTTAATCAGTGGTAGCCTGGCTGAGGTCTATGCCGAGATGCCTGAGGAACTGATGAAAGATTTTGCAGAGTTTAAAAAACTGGTGTTTGCCAGACATGGGATAAATGCAGAGCAGCTGAGACAAAGATTCAGGTCCCTCACCAAGAAACCAGAACAAACTTTTACCCAAGTGGGGGCCCAATTGGTGAGGCTGCTTGAGAAATGGCTATCGCAGGAGGGGACAGAGACCTATGAGCAGCTTAAAGATTTGATAGCGCTGGAACAGTTCTATTCAGTCCTGCATGGGGAATTGAAATTCCAGGTGAGGGAAAGGAAACCGAAATCTGTGGCAGCAGCCGCAGAGATCGCAGATTTTATTTCCCAAATAAGAAAGCCCTTGGGTGAGGGGAAATCTGTAGGTAAACCCAAAGAAACCTACAGCAAGTACTCTCAGGGACCAGGGAAAAGCCAGCAAGGGGGAGGGGCCCATGGTGAAGGGAAGCCCTCAGACATGAAACTAAGACCTCAGATTTTGGAGGGAAAACCAAAACAAGATGAGAGAGAATCAAAATACACCAGAAAATGTTATTTCTGTCAGGGAAAGGGTCATCTAATCTCAGAGTGTGAGAAATTAAAGCAGCTAAAAGGAATGGTGCCTCAGGAGTCTAGTGGGACCAAGCCAAAAGCTGTGTTCTGTGTCCAGAAAGAGCAAGGCTCAGTGTCACAGAGGGAGCCTGTTGCCATGGCTACTCAGTCTGGAACAGCTACCTCTGCTGATCAGGCTGAGGAAAATGGTCCTCTTGTGGAGGTAAAGCGCTGCTTGCTGATAAAAACAGATTCTCAGTTGTTTGAGACAGCAGGGGTGGACGTAGGAATACTTGACCGTCAGTATAGGGGGCTGCGGGACACTTGTTCCCAGGTAACCCTGTGCCATCCAGATATTATTCCTAGGGAGTATATAATCCCAAATGAGAGCATGAAGGTGGCAGGGATTGAGGGGCAGATAATCTCACTGCCAGTAGCAGAGGTACCTGTCAACTTTCAAGGCTGGAGGGGAGTTTGGCGGCTAGCGATTTCATCTACTCTGCCAGCAGCCGTGCTCGTGGGAAATGACCTGGCTGAACATGTGAAACGGGTGCTAGTGATTACACGCTCACAAGCCACCACAGAGACAGTTCAGGGGGGTAATGATGAGCCAGAGACGGAAGCAGAGGGGAGTTCAGAAGCTGTGGTGGAAACCTTAACCACAGACAGCAGATTTGGACAGGAACAAAAGGCAGACGCCACTCTCCAAAAGTGTTTTGAACAGGTGACTGACGCCCAGCTAACACCTGAAACCCCAGTGAGATTTCTGGAGAAAAAGGGGATTTTATATAGAGAAACCCTGAGGAATATCTCAAAAGGGGGAGATGGGATCAGAAGTCAGCTGGTGGTACCTGAAAAGTATCGCCCCATGATCTTACAAAGGGGTCACTCTGACATGTTTGCTGCACACTTAGGGGTGAACAAAACACAGCAGAGAATCACACAGAATTTCTACTGGCCTGACATAGGGAAGCAGATCAGGGAGTTCTGTAAACAATGTGATGTGTGTCAAAGGCAGGGGAATAACCGCGACAGGACCAAAGCAAAGTTGTGCCCTTTGCCTGTGATTGACACTCCGTTCAAATGCATAGGGGTGGATATTGTGGGACCTTTGCCCAAGGCCACAAAGAGGGGGAACAGGTTCATTCTAACAATTGTGGACCATGCCACAAGGTATCCTGAAGCCATACCCTTGACTAACATTGAAACTAACACAGTGGCCGATGCTTTGGTGGGGTATATGTCCAGGATGGGATTTGCCTCAGAGATCATCACAGATTTGGGCGCATCGTTCACATCAAAGCTCATGAAACGCTTATGGCAAATCTGTGGAATTAAGCACAAGGAAACCACTGCCTATCATCCTGAAAGTAATGGGTTAACTGAGAAGTTCAATGGGACTCTAATGCGCATGATTAGGGCTTACTTGGCAGAGAATCCAAACAATTGGGACCAGAAGCTGCAATCCCTTTTGTTTGCTTATCGATCAGTGCCACAAGCCAGTACCGGGTTCAGTCCATTTGAACTTCTATTTGGGAGAAGGGTGAAAGGGCCTCTTGATTTGATCAAACAAAATTGGGAGCAGATCACCCAGGATGACCCACAAGACGTTGTGACTTACATAGACACCCTGATGAATGACCTAAAGAGAAATCTAGAGCTGGCAGCAGAAAACCTGCAAGCTCAGAAGGTCAGACAGAAAACATGGTATGACCACAAAGCCAGAGAGAGGCACTTTGACCCAGGGGAGGAAGTGCTTTGGCTTAGGCCCTGCAGAGAGAACAAACTGCAGCTCAAATGGGCAGGACCATATAGGGTCATTTCCAAGATGTCAGACCTGAACTACCTTATAGAGCAGGAGGAGAACCAAGCAAGGAGGGTGGTTCATGTGAATGCCCTAAAACCCTACTACAGAGGGGAACAGAGGGTTTTATTTGCGATAAAAGCAGCTGAGAGTGAGGAAACTGAATTACCCTTCTGGGAGGGTAGAGGGGAAGTAAAATACAACCCAGAGGAGGTAAAGATCAGTCCTGCACTCACACAAGACCAGCAGCAAGAATTAAAAATGCTGCTCATCAAATACCAAAGGGTGTTTTCCAATAAGCCAGGGATAGTGAAGGGAGTGATGCATCGGATCCACACAGGGGATGCACCCCCGCAGGCAGTATCCCCATACCGAGTAACGGGACCCTATAGGGACAAGGTGCGGAAGGAGCTGGACGAGATGCTTAGGGAGAACATAATCGTCCCCTCTTCTAGTCCTTGGTCCTCTCCGATAGTCCTTGTGGACAAGCCTGATGGGAGCATTAGGTTTTGTGTCGATTACAGGAAATTAAACCGTGTAACCACTCCTGATGCCTACCCAATGCCCAGGCTAGACAACCTGATTGAAACCATAGGGGGTTGTCGGTTCATCTCATCATTGGACCTGGTAAAGGGATATTGGCAATTAAGAATTGATCCCAGGGATCAAGAAAAGACTGCCTTTTGCAGCCCTTTTGGTCTCTATGAGTTTCGAGTCCTGAGCTTTGGTCTCAGAAATGCACCAGCCACATTCCAAAGGCTGATGGACCAGACCTTAGCAGGGCTCAGTGACTTTACAGTGGCCTACATTGACGACATAGGGATCTTCAGTAATACCTGGGAAGATCACCTGATACACCTGGAATTAGTGCTGCAGAGGTTAAGTGCAGCAGGGCTAACAGTAAAGGCCAGCAAGTGTCAGCTGGGTAGCCCAGAAATAAAATACTTGGGTCACATGGTAGGGGGAGGAATGATAAAACCCCTGGAGGCCAAAATAGAAGCTGTTCGTGATTGGCCTAGACCCAACACCAAGAAAAAGGTCAAATCATTTCTTGGGTTGGTGGGCTACTACAGAAAGTTCATCCCGAGGTTTAGCGAGATTGCGGCTCCGCTGACCGATCTGACGAGGAAGAAGGCTGATGACCGCATCCCGTGGACCAGCGACTGTGTGACGGCGTTCCAGAGGTTGAAGGAGGCGTTAATCAACTATCCTGTACTGCGTGCTCCAGACTTCGACCGGGAGTTCATCATCTACACCGATGCGTCTAACAGCGGGGTAGGAGCAGTTCTGTGCCAGGAGGATGAGAATGGTGACCAGCATCCAGTGTCCTACCTGAGTAGGAAACTTCAAAAAGGTGAGAGACATTTGGCAACCGTGGAGAAGGAGTGTTTGGCCATAGTCTACGCGATCCGGAAGGCCAAGCCTTACATCTGGGGAAGACATTTTATTCTGTGTACTGACCATTCACCATTGCAATGGTTAAAGACAATGAAAACCCACAATAGCAAACTTATGAGGTGGGCTTTAAACCTACAGGACTATGACTTTGAAGTAAAGGTGGTCAGAGGGTCAGTGAACTGTGTTGCTGACGCCTTATCAAGAAGACCTGAAGAATGAAGACGGCGAAAGAACATGGACTATATGTATATAATGATGACAAAAAGTTAAATGTACCTGTTTTTTTGAACATGGTTTGTATGAATAAAGGTAAATTGATGTAATGTAGATGGTAAATGTTTAAATGCCTATTTGCTATGGTTTAACTTAGAATGTAAGTATAAGTAAGTATGGTATTGAATGTATAACTGTTGTTGTGTGTTTTATACAGGTTGTTTTTTGGTGAAAAGCACGTTAGCTTTCCCCCTACAAAACAACTTATAAAGAGGGGAGGTGTTACATACAGCACTGATGTTACCTGTCTGTCATGGGTTTGGAGGGAAAGTTCCATCCTATGGGGAGTGGAAGGCGGGACATCAGGAGGAGGGGCTGTACTGTATAAATATGTGATGCCTGTGTGGTGAGAGAGAGATGCTGAGACACTGTGAGAGACACTGGGATGAGACGAAGCAGCAGCTGGGAAGAAGAAGCTGTTGTGGGAGTCTGTGTGTCAGACAGGGTACTTCTGTGTGTCAGAGTACCAACCTGATAGGTTCAGGTGTCTGTTGGTTAGCCAGAACTGATAGGTTCAGGGTCTGTGCTTTAAGTTAAGGGTTCTGGGTGAACCAAACTGTATGCTTGTATGAGTGAGAATAAGCCACGTTACTTTATCCTACTCACCTGATTGTTTATTTTTCCCTGTGTGTATTTTAAATAAACCTTATTCCTTTTATTGTTTAAAAATCCATCCCTGGTCTGTGTGACTTCTTAAAGGGAATGGTTGGTGGCAGCTTAGTGTAACTGTGTGACATGTCCCAGTAGGTCTGGGTTTGTCACACCCCCCTTTTAGAGTTTGCAGCAGAATCTGCTTTCAAGAAGCAAGGAAGGGTGCTTCTTGTCTGAAGCCATTTCTTGGAGTGACTCAGTCAGATATGTATGTATGTATGTATGTATGTATGTATGTATGTATGTATGTATGTATGTATGTATGTATGTATGTATGTATGTATGTATGTATGTATGTATGTATGTAGGATGTGCACCTGTGAAGCAGGTCTAGAGAATATCTATCTACGCAGATATCCTCAGTTCCATCTCTCTCCCTCTACCATTAGCAAGAGCATACTTCAGCATGAAGGCCTTTTACTTCCTGATTTCAGTCTTTCAAGCAATTATGAAGAACTAGACTATTCAAAATCATTTAGCCATGTCTGTTTTTTCTTTCTCAATTGTTCTGACCTGTTGCTTGATAGCCTGTGAGACAGGGAAGATCTATCTATCTATCTATCTATCTATCTATCTATCTATCTATCTATCTATCTATCTATCTAATCTAATCTAATCTAATCTAATCTAATCTAATCTAATCTAATCTAATCTAATCTAATCTAATCTAATCTAATCTAATGATTTTTTCAAGATTTTCCAGGCAGAAGTTACTCACAAGTTGTTTACCATTCCCTTCTTGTGGGGGGGGGGGCACCCTGGGATTGTGCAGCTTGCCCAAGGCCACCCAGGTGGGTTCGACTCGCAGGAGGCACCGTCGGAAATTGAACTCCCAACCTCTGGCTGTTCAGTCCTCCTCTGCTCATCGTCATTCACACTTCTTGAAAAACAGCCCTAAGAATTGCTTTGCTTTTGGGTGAGAAGTGATTAACTGATGAAAAAAGGAGTCAGCTTCTTAGATTTTCCCTTCCATTGTGTCATTTTGTGAATGGTAGTTGACAGAAGAGGGTATCCTGTAGACCAGGGGTCCTCAAACCCCAGTCTGTGGCCCGGTGCTGGTTCCTGGCACTGGGCCGCAGAGACAGATCTCTGTCCCCTGCATGCACGCATAGTGGGCATGTCACGCTTGCAGAGGCGCATGTTGCACTCGCGAGTGGAGACTGCGCTTGTGCGCATGCGTGCAAGTGCAACACACCCCTCCACGAGTGCAACATGACCACCCACGAGCATGACATGCCCACCCGTGAGCATGGGGGTGCCCCTGCCCCCCCACACATGGAGCCCGCACCCCCCAATCGGTCTGCCCTCCCAAAAAGGTTGGGGACCGCTCATGTAGAACATATTGACTGCTGCCATTGGTTTTGCCAGCATTCAGGCTGCCCTTTCTATATAAAGCTTGGCATCCTTTTTCCTGTTGGCAACACAGGCACCATATTGTGCAGCAATATCCGGCCATTTCCTGATTGTTTAAATTGTTGGTAAAGAAGGACAAGAAGGCTCTTGAAAATCCCCTGGACTGCAAGGAGAACGAACCTATAAATTCTAAAGGAAATCAACCCTGAGTGCTCACTGGAAGGACAGATCCTGAAGCTGAGGCTCCAGTACTTTGGCCATCTCATGAGAAGACTCCTTGGAAAAGACCTTGATGTTAGGAAAGTGTGACGGCAAGAGGAGAAGGGGACGACAGAGGATGAGATGGCTGGAGAGTGTCATCGAAGCAACCAACATGAATTTGACCCAACTCCGGGAGGCAGTGGAAGACAGGAGGGCCTGACGTGCTCTGGGCTATGGGGTCATGAAGAGTCGGACACAACTAAACGACGACAACGCCGAAAGGACAATATTTCACATTCATAAAGTGATGTTTATTTGGAGAATTGAATAATTCCTGGTGAAACCTCATTGTTGCTTCTTTTTGCCTGAGTGCAGTGAGTAAAGCTATCTTTGTCAAATTGCAGGCTGAAGAGTGTAGCGTGCAAGCTTATCTTTGCAAACTTGTGTGTCTTGTAAAGGAGCCATGACTGGCTGGAAATCCTTGTTGAGTACCTTTAGTGGCAAATTAGTCTTTTTATTGTGTATTGTGTGAACTAGTGTTTATAAACCTAAGTCAGAGACACTGCTGAAACCTTGTAGTCCTAGGATAAGTTAGATCTTGCCATTTTCTTGTCTGACACTTTCTTTATGAGTGGTCCTTGAGATGCCACCTGGGAGACACACCGTTTAAAAATCCCCCCCCCCCATTTACAAATTCAGTGTGTTCTTGTTAGTTTCTCTCTGAAGTGTAACTATGAGAAAATTCAGCAGCTGTTTGATGCGGAAGAAAAATGGAATATTTTCCAGCCTGCCAAATTGCCAGTTTCATTCATGTTGAAAAATGAAACATGGCTTTTATGGGATGAAGTATATTTATCTGAGGCCAGTTTGATCTCCCTTAGCCCCCACCCCATTTTGCCATTTTCCGGTATATGTTCTGCTGAAACTATTCATCTGCAAGGTTTTTTTCCCTTGCTGAGCTGCAGGCAGCCCTCTGCTCTCCAAATAATGCTGAGAGGCCAATTTCATTGCTTGCTTCGCATTTTGCAATCCTTATGGGGCAGTCAATACAATTGTGCAGGATATTATTAGGCTTTCAGAGGCCAGCTTCCTTTATTGATCCCTTCTGCATGGATTATAAATGCTGCTGCTGTGCCCCTGCCTCCCCCCCCCCACCTCTAGCAGTAGTACCCTCTCTGTCCTTTCTGCTATGTTAGCTCAGCAGGAACAATGGCACACCTTGGTAGTTACATTTAATTGGACCACCTCGGATGTCCCTGGATCTGAATCTAGTCGGCTATAGTCTTTCAGTGGGAATCATCTGTGCTTTTTCCTGATCCATGCAATTATCAATAAGGTGTGGTAATACTTTTCTTGGCTTTACCATGACTTCCTGGCTTCCTTCTGTTGTTCCTGCGCTGGAATGTGCCATAGATTGCCCTATGGGACCAGTTTGTTGTTTTACACCTTCCTATTGCCACTGACAGATACAGAGGGTGCCAGTGGACCTCCACTAGGACACAACATTTCCATGTTCACTGCTCATAGTAGACAGATAAGAGTTAAGGTCACTTGGCCTATTCTGTTTTAAAGACGTTTCTTTCACATTGGTTGCGATTTCTTCGGCTACCTCTAAACATCTAGACCTCCATCCAAGGCAAGCAAGAACTGCATCCGATCTATGATTAGAATTAGACCTTACAGTAAGTCCAGAACTAAAGTCATTCTGTGGTTCAGACATCAAGAGAAGCAAAAGTTTTTTTTAGCAATGTGGACAATCTGTGACATGCCTCCTTTTCTTTTTGCTTGAAAGAGGTTGGAAGCCTTGATTTCTGGAAGCCTTTATTTGTTGTATTCTACCTATAACTAATGAAAAGAGAAGAATCTGAATTTAATTTGGAATCAGACTGAAGAGCTTCTCTTGTCCTTCTTCTAAGTGCATTGATGTCAAAGATAGATCTGTGCGTCTTCCACATGAGATGGCCAAGATCCTATATAATGGCGATGGAGTGAAATGCCAGTGTATTTACAGAAGGCTTAGGGAAACGACAGAGATAGTCCAGTAGCAGCTGCAAATGTGGGTGACAGTTCCAGGGTCTGTAAAGTTGGCTGGGTTTTCTAGAAATCCTTCCAGCCAGTCAGCAGCTGTCTCAACTCAGAGAGGAGAGCTATCTCAGAGAGTGGAGAACCTCTTGTGCAAGGAGGTATCTGAAGCCTCCTTATACAGTACAAGCTTTGTGCAACTGGCATTTATCCTAGTGCAATGCCATTGTTGGATCCTAGCCAGCATATGTACTTTGGAGCTTTCCCTAAAGTAGACCAGGAATTAGCAAGAGAAAGAGGTGTTGGAGCCTCAGCACATTCTGTATTTTTTTTTTTGCTCTTAGTGGAAATGTGGATGGGAGCGCTCTCTCCTTCCTTCCCCTCCTCTCTCCCTCTCTCTCTAAAACTGCCTGTGGGAGTTAGAGCCAGACAAAAACACAAACCCTGCTTCCCTTTACCTGATGTCAGCAGCATGTGGTGCCTGATACACTTGGCTTCTGGCAATGTTGCTAAGCTAATGTGGCCATAGCCAAATAGTCTGGATCTTTTGTCTGGGAGGAGCAGAAGCATCCAATGCCTTTTTAGGGTTGTTTTGGGGCTTTTACATATCCCCCTATATTTCTCCCAAGAAATATTTTTTGCTTTCCTCTTTTGTTTTGTCATAGTGAACTACATTTTTAAAAGGGGTGTATAGACTAAATTGGAATGCTTCCTACTTATCTGTCATCTTATAATGGAATATCTTCTAGTATCTTAAATGTCGGACCCTTTCAGCAACCAGAAGAAACAAAAACAGTTGGATGAGTGATAGGCCTAGACCAGTTACCAGTTCCACTTGTAATAGTGGATAACTGTGTGAGCTTGCTCAATCAATCAATAGTTTATTTACAGTCCTTAGACCAGTCACATAAGTAAAAACCTTATAAAACCTTAAAATTTCTAACTTTCAGTATTCCATTAGAACATGTTGGCATACATACAACTGGGAACAGCAATCTAATTGGTATTTAACTTCCGCAATCGAAGTATTGCTACACAGAGCCTCGCAACCCGACAGGTGATCTGGACATCAACATCTGAGAGAAGGAACTCAAGCCTTTTCCCCTCCGAACGTCCTGGCAGTCTATCTATTAAGGGGGTTATAGTCTCTTTTCGCACTGCTTCATACAATGGGCAGGTGAAGAACATGTGTTGTATGGTCTCAATCTCCCTCAGGTGGCAGGAGCATAACCTTTCAGCAAAAGGGGTATTTTTATACTTCCCTTCTAGTACAGCAGAGGGGAGGGCCAAACACCTTGCCAGAGTAAAGGCTCTTCTAATTCCTTTAATTTCCAAAGATGTTAAGTATTTGGCCGGTACCATAAAATTTTTGATGTAAGTCCTTGCTGCCATATTTTGGATGCTAGAAAGGTCTGTTTGATATTCATTGTCCTCTATTCTTTGTTTAACTATTTGTTTTGCCTGCTCTATTCCAGAGGATATAAGTGCCTGAGGTGAGAGGCCAATTTTCCCCAAGTAGCCCTGGACCGATTTAACCCACTTAGATTGATAGTTGTCTTTAAATAACAAGGAAAATAGGCCTTTTGGATTTAACTGTCCCTTTAGCCACATATATATAGATTGAATTCTAATCCAGGCTTCTACTTTAAGGCATCCTGTTTCTAGCCTTATCCTTGCATTTGACACGCATCTTGGGACCTGGAGTATAGTTCTTAAGAATTTGGATTGGACTATTTCTTGTGGTGCAAAGTGAGAACTGGGTGGCCCCATGAATGAGCCGTATAGCAGCTGGGCTAATGCCTTTGCTCTATACAGTTTGAGGGCTGCTGGTATAAAGGACCCTCCTTGGGAGAGATGGAATTTTACTATACTATTTGCCGATCTTTCTCCCTGATCAGCCACAAATTTACTATGCTGAAGCCTAGATCCTGAGGCCTGTAGTACTACCCCCAGATATTTGAAGCTGTTCACCTGCTCGATACTGTGTCCATTTATTTGCCATGACCTACTCTTGGGTCTCTGTCCAAAGGCGACTATCTTGGTCTTCTGATAGTTAATCGTTAGGGATTTATATTCACAGTATGAGGCAAGCTTCTTAAGTGCCCTCCTCAGCCCTATGGGGGTTCTGGATAGAATTACTGTATCATCAGCATAGAGTAAGGCTGGCACTGTTCTATCTGTAAGTTTAGGTGAATGGAGATCGGCGGTGTTAAGCCAGCTTGATAAGTCGTTTATGTAAAATATGAATAATGCTGGAGCCAGTAGGCAGCCTTGCCTAACACCTCTGTGCGTTTGCACAGATTCCGTGAGGTGTCCCTGTCTGCTGCACCTGACTCTCAGGTATGTTTCTTCATGTAGGGCCCTGATTAGATATAGAAGTCTTTTGTCTATAGATGAGTTTGATAGTTTGTCCCAGAGGTGTGTTCTCGATATAGAATCGAATGCTGATTTAAAGTCCACAAAGGCGGCATAGAGTGATGTTACTCCTTTGGCTGAGTATTTCTCTATAAGATGCTGTATAATTAGGCATTGTTCTATTGTGGATCTCCCTGGCTGAAAGCCTGCTTGTTCTGCCCCAATGATATTTTCTACTTCAAGCCACTCCAGGAGTTTGTCTAGGAGGTGCCTTGCATATAGTTTGCTTATGATATTCAGCAAACTTATTGGCCTGTAGTTGGCTGGATCTTCCCTTTTCCCTTTCTTATAAAATGGGACCACTGTGGCCGTTTTCCATGATATTGGGATTTGGCCTGTGTCATTAATATGGGTGAAGAGAGGTGCTAGAAAGGAGCCCCACCATGTCTTGTTTTCTTTTAGGAGTTCTGGTGGGATGCCGTCAAGGCCTGGGGCTTTTCCATTTTTTAACTGATCTATATGAGCTATTATTTCACCTGGGGTCACCGGGGGCCATTTGGGAGTGCTTCCAAGCATTAGTGGAGAAGGGGGTACAATGACATCCTCATACATACTTGTAAAGTGGGATACCCATTTATCTGGTGGAATACAAGAGGATAATGGGTGTTTGGGCTCTGATAGTCTGCCTGAGATTAGTTTCCAGAAAAGGGATGGATTTTTGGCTTTTGCTGCTTCAATCACCTTCCTCCATAGTTCTCTCTTGTGTTCTCTTTTACTGTGATGTATCTGCTGTTTGTATTCTTTCTTATGTACCAGTAGTTTTAGGAGGGCCTCTTTTTTGACATGGTCTTCTGCTCTCAGGTATTCCTGGTATGTCTGATTAACTAATTGTTTTGCTGCCTTACAGCTTTGGTTGAACCAAGGTTTGGATCGGTTATATGAATTCTGAAGGTTTTTGCTATATGAATGGACGAGATGTGGCTTTAATTGTTGTAGGAGAATTTCATATTTATCTATGGGATTCCAGTGGACTGTCTGGCTTCCTACTGGATTAAGGGCATCAATCAGATTTTTCGAAGTTAAAAGTTGTTTTAAATTTTGTGCCAGATTAAGTGACCATCTTACTCGGCAACCCACTCTTTCTAGTGCTGTAATTTCAGTATGATATCTTGGTTCTGTGTCTAAGTTTCTGATGTTTAGGTGGAAACTTAGATGTAGGGGGAAATGATCCCCCTCCATGTAAGGAAGAACTTGGAGAGTTTTGACCATGGAAAGGAGCCCCCTGCACACCAGGATGTAGTCAATTGTACTAGCTTTAGTTGCTGCCATAAATGTGTATTTTCCTGGAGTATCACCTGTGATTGTGCCATTTAAAACTGAGAGGCCCAGTCTGTAGGCAAATTTGTACAGACAGGCCCCGGCATAATTTGCATGTTGGTCCTTAGATGCCCTCTCCTGATTCAGGGTCCCCACATTATCATTTCTTAAGTTGGCTATCATCTTAAATTTGGTTCCCAGATAGTCATCATCTGGTCCCATACGGGCGTTTAGATCCCCACCAGTCAGGACCAAAGCATCTGGATGTTCCATGATAAGCTCTCTTACATAGTTTTCAAGGTCTGTCCAGTTTCCTTCTATTTCAGCTTTTCTGGATGTGGGAGGTAAGTATATGTTAATAATCAATAGGGTTTTCATACTTCCTGTAAGTACTACTGCCATGGCCAGCTGTCTCAGGGGGGGTTTCATCGTAGATTTTACTTTCAGAGCCGTTGATACCAGGATGCTCAGTCCCCCCTTCAGTCTCCCCGGTCCGCGCCCTGGGATTGCCTTTACCATGAAGGAGTTGAAACCATCTAGTATTATATCTTTGTCAGACCAAGTTTCTTGCAAAAGAATGATGTCATATTTGCTACGAAAGAAAGGAGTATCATGGGTTTGGGAGATACATCTGGTCCAACCTGCCACATTCCATGATAAAAGTTCAATTTTAGATGCAGATGTTTGGTTGCTTTCTGGAGCACACCGCGATTCTTGAGTGTCTGGTGCCTCATTTCGCTCCTGAATGTTCAGTTGTTTTGCCTTTGGGGTCATTTCCCCTCTTGTGGCAGAGAGCATTTTAATGGGGTTCCCTTCCTTGTATAACTTTAGCTTCTCCAGAGCAGGCAGGGATACATCTGATGACTGACATCCTCTGTAGGTGAGGGGAGCAACTGGTGTGGGAAAAGGATAATCTTTGCGGGCCCAGTCTTTGTTGTTTTGATTTCTTTGTGTCTCTCTGCTAAAGGAATATCTTTCAGCTCTACCCAAGTAGGTAGTCGTTGTTGCGTTTGAAACTGTGGTATCTTTGTGGAGTTGGACTTTTTGTTTGTTTTTCCCCCATGCAATATTCCAGGACAAAGGCTTCTTAAGATGTTTATATTTTTTGCCTTCCAATAGTCAGTTCTGGGGATAAGCTACTAAAGGGGCATATCTATTGCCCATATGCCACTCGGAGGTGGAGTCGGAAATAGTTCCCATCGAGCAGGCTGGATGTAACTTCTTTTTGTATGGATGGTATATTCTATTTTTTCTGGAGGATGTAATACCTTTTGAAAGATGCCTTGGCCTTGAGAGCATTTTCACCTGATTGCTCTGGTTTTTGATTTTGCTTGTAAGATCACGAGGCTTGTTAATTGGGATATTGTTTGGAAAGGTTGCAACATTGATCTGCATTTCCTTTCCTCTGCCATCTGATTTGGTTTTGGAAGGTGATCTGTTGTAAATGGTGGAAGCTTCAGCCCTATCTCTGTACAGGTCATAGCTAGAATTTTCGGCTGTTATCTTCCTTATGGAAGCAGCTGTGGGGCCATCTCTTTGTTCTGGAACCTGAATTTCTCTGGATGTATTTGTTTGTTTGTAGGTGTCCAATTTTGTGATCGGTCTTAGGTTGATATTTGAGTAAGTTGTATGTATTCCCCATTTGAATGATACTGCTATTTTTTCAAACTTGTACAACAGGCTCCAAAAATGATGGGCCTGTTCACTATTGGCGAAGATCAAGTGCACCCTGCCTCTTAATTGCCCGGGCTTGCTGGGATAGATGCAGTAACATTTTGTGTTCTTTTGAGCATCCCAATCCTTGCCCAGAATTTCTGTTATTGTCCGCAATACTTCTGAGTTGGAGGCCCAGGTGCCATTTGGTTTTCTTAGTGGCCAGTTGTAGATGGTGATGTGGTTCACAGGCTTGAGTGATGGGCTTTCAGCAGGGGTAGACCCTTCACTGTCTGAGGTTGCTGACCATTGGGGTTTTTTAATCTGTATATTTTCCTTGCATGTTGTCACAGCAAGTGGATGCTGGGGATAGGGTTCTTCTGGGGTGTTTCCCCACCATTCATCTATGGTTATTAGCTCTAGATTAGAGGATGTTAGGTCAGGTCCCTCTGTGTCCTCTGTGTCCTCACTTCGCTCATATGGGTCAGCCCAGGCCTTTGGGGTCTTCCCAGAGATGGGCATTCGGTCCTGAGTTGCTTTTTCTGATAACTGTGGGTAACTCTGACCTTTAAAGGCTAGGGAGTTATCTTTGTGTGTTTGATCTTTTGTACCCAGCTCCTTTTTTGCCTGAAGTCCTCTCTGTTCAGTATTCTGAGGGTTTGAGGGGGGTGCTGCTTTTAAAATCCCCAACTTTATCATGTCAGCAATGCATTGTAGTATTGCTTTTGTATCAGCGATTTCTTTCTTTAGATCATGCAGATTATTGAAAATTGTCTGGTTGGATTTAGCTGAGAGGAGACACTGATCACGTAGTTGGGTATAAATGATCCTAGTTTGTTCACTCTCGGGCCCTTGAGCATCTTGGGGGCCTACTGTTCCTTCCATATGGTTCTCCTTGGGCCCAGGTATTGATAGATTTAAATATTTATAGAATGATTCCATAGAGGCAGAGAGAGCCTTCTCTAAGAGTTCTGGATCCAGAGACCAATTGCCGATTTCTCCTCTAGAATGCGGAGTTCCGACTGCAGCCCCCTGGTATGACTCTCCATTACTTATGCCTACATTGTCCATAGTAAGTGGGGTACTTGATGTAAATTCCCTCAGTGGCCTTTGATTAAAGGAGGGTACATGTTCACGTTGATCTGAGACCACACAGAAGTCTGCTATAGATTTCTGATTTCGCTTTTTGGGAGCCTTTTTTAACTTGCCATAGGTTTTTTTGGTCCTAGTAGTGACCATAGTTATACTCCACAAATTGAGCTTATTTAGTGTCCCCTTCTATTTCTGCAGGTGCAAACTACCACTCAAAGGGAGAAGAATGTGGGTTTCACAGTTACGGTCAGTAGTAGCTGTATAAAAACACTTCTTAGCTCCAGTAAACACTCAAACATAAACCATTAAAGGGCAGGTTATTCCACCCGTTCCTTGGAGGACTTTTACTCACTGTGAGTCAACTGTAGATTGACGGAGTCAGCGGATCAGCCCCTGCTGTATGCCAAACAACCCCCGAAGGCAGATGGCTTTTCTTAAACAAAGTAAATGTTTTTCTTGCAAACTTGATTCAAGCAGGTGCTTACTGTCTGCAATAACGGTGTTATTTTCTTCTGTTTTCTTCCCAAGACTGCAGTTGTGTAATTTTGGCGTACAGAGGTATTTCTAATATCTCTCGGCAGCTCCAGTGGTCATTATCTCTGTGTTTACTTTTACCAAGGTTAAAATCATGCCTCCAGCCAAGAAGTAGAATAGGAGCTTCAACTAAACAAAAGCAATAAAAACCATATAAAATTACATAAAATAAAGATAAAATCACCGCTGCGTAGCCATGAGCGTCTTGCCTGGCTGAGCCGGAACCGGAAACTCGAGCTTGCTCAATCTTCAACTGATTTGGGTATCCATAACATAGAAGAATCACCTCTACAAGCAAGGTCTTCAAAATAATAGAAAAAATATCAATTCAATTCCATATACATAAATTAATTATGTGGATTCATCCCTCCAACAGAAACATGGAGGAATTATACCTAGATGAGTTGGCAGCTCTGTCTTCTTCAGTTCTCCCACTCTCTCTGATTCAAATCTTTTACTCACAGCCCTGCTCTTTCTTAGTCCCATGCCTTTGGGCTGACCCAATATTTCATAGGAGTTCCATGTTTATCCAGTCCAGTTTCCCTACCAGTCAGTGAATTAAAACAGCGACCACATGAAAATGCACATTCATTTTCTGACACAATATTTTTCAACATGTACATTTTTGTGTGCTAAGTTTGCTAATATGAGCAAGTCTGCATACTGGTTTGGTGCTGAGGACCGGATTGTATAATTTGGAGAAGTGCACAATCCAAGAAAGATTTGCAAAGTAAATTGAGAGGTATGGATTAGATTGGTTTTCACAAGAATGCAGATCAAACAAAAATGGTCTCCCAGCCCAACTTTTCTGCCGTAACGGCAGCTGATACGGCTCAAGAAAACACAGTCTGAGAAAACTCTTGGGGAAGGCTGTGGGCATGTAAAAGGTAAAAGTCCAACCTTGTAAAGGTTTTTCCCCCTTCCTTATATAACAAGCGGCTGAACTCTTTGTTGTGGTGCAATAAAAAGACAGTTTTGCTCCTTTTATTGCCACAAATAAGATCATAATTACTTGGCTGTGGATTTTCTCTAATAAACACTGAATGTTGTTGTAGTAGTTGTTATGAATGAGTCTTATAGAAATAACATTCCAGAATCAATTGAGGCATCCTGTGCTTTTGAAGCTCTAATTGCGAAACACATTGGAGATTTGCACAGCAAAATTGTTCCTAATGACTAGTAGTGTTCAGAGCGGTGCTCAGAGCTGTGTGTATTCCCTATCTATGCTCGCTGATGTTTGTAAGGTCCCTATATGGTATAATCTGGAATGTGATAGAAAACGTGAGTTCCTGAGATTGTTCCTTGCTTTATGCACTGCTCAAGGTGACAGGACGCTGTTTTGAAAATTAGCAAAACAAATGAGATCCACGGCCAATGGTTTGTGGGATGGAGGTGGGGTGCCATTTTGCCTGTTCATAAAGGGATGTATGTCTCGGAGAGTGAGTTTGCTATTTGTATATGGGATAAGAGAGCAGGGAGAGATGTGAAACATGAAAAGCCATCTCTGCCTTGACCTTCCTTCCACTGAAATCTGTTGGTGTTTGTTCTGCATCGTCTTGTTGGTGCTGTTCCTGCAGTGTTTTGGTGAAATATGCCATGAGAGAGGAGAAGAGGGAATGCCAGGGCTGTCAGATCAGAGGTGAAGCCTGAGTCTGTGTTTGGAAGGCAGTTTCATTGCTAAAGAGACTGGTAGTCCAAAAAATATGGAGAGAGTAGGTGGGGTAAGACTTGCATTGGGGAAAGTGCACAAGAACAACATGACTGGTAGCCTGGTCTTCTCTGAACTGATCCCGTCAGTCCTTGATTCTCTCAAACATCAGTGGGCTAGAATGGTTGAGTGGCACAACCTTCTTGCAGTTGTGGGTACTGGCTGCTCAGTCAGTCTGACTGATACCAAAAAAATCCTCTCTGTGAAGTTTCCTTACTTACTGACGTACACAGTGTATGCGGGTTAAGAGATGGGGACCCACAGGTTCTGAACCTGACAATGAAGTTGGGAACAATTTGAAGGACTGTTTGTGGCTAACGATGCTTTAGTTCCATTACCAAAGATCAGATTCCAAGGTTCCCAGACTCTTAGTAAGTATTGCTTTAATGTTCCATCTCATCTCCTGGATGCACTGTTCATTTCCTCAACAGCAGGAGTGGGCCATGATCCAGGCCAGGAGAGAATGCCTCTACTGAAAGTGGAAGGATGCCTCTGTTCAGGCTACAAGCTGCTAGTGCAGCAATCAATCCTAGTATAAGCTGTCCTTCACTGATTTAATCATCATCATCATCACCATCATCAATCTGCCAAGAAAAAGATGAAACTGTGTCACACTTCATCTGTGAATGTCCAAAGATTGTACAAACAGATTACAGAATTAGACATGACAGAGTGGCAAAGTTAGTGCACTGGTTATTATGCAAAAAATATAACTTGCCGACCTCCATAAAGCCATAGGAACATCCAGTAGAGAAGGTGTCAGAAAATGACGAAGTTAAAGTCTTGTGCGATATCCAGATCCAAATGGACAGACGCCTTGAACATAACACACCAGGCATAGTAGTAATAGAATGAAGAAATGCCTGGATCATTGACACTGCAATTCCAGGGGATGCCAGAGTTGAAAATAAAGAATTGGAAAAACTTGGAGATGGGGATGAGCACCGTGCCCTAGAGTCGGACACGACTGGACTAAATGTCAAGGGGAACCTTTACCTAACAAGGTACAGAGACCTGGCAATGGAAACATCTCACCTCTGGAAGAAACACACTTCACTGGTCCCCGTAGTCATTGGGGCTTTGGGAACAATATCAAGAAATTTCACACGGTACTACAAGCAGTTGCAGATCTCAGAAATCACAGCACCATCAAAGCTACAAAAATGGCAGTATTAGAAACAGCATACATACTGTGTCAGTATTTAATAGATACTTAGGTTTTTTGGTTAAAACTTGTATCTGTTATATAATACTAGTCAATGTTTTTATAATTTTGACTGTGCCTGGAGTTTTTTAATAATCATAATCATAATTTAACATCAAAAGAGGATCATTGTCACTACTACTGTTTAACATCTCACTAATCCCCATGTCAATAATTTGAAATAAAACTGGATTGGGCTACCATATTTCACAACAAGCTGGAAAAAGCAATAATCTCTCATACATGGATGATCTAAAACTATGTGAAAAAAGTTCCGTAGAGATTGAATCACTGCTAAACACAGTGCAAATATTTAGTGAAGCCATCTAAATGAAATTTGGAATTGACAAATGTGCAGTTCTGTCTATACACAATGGCAAGATCCCCAAACTAGATGGAATAGTTAAAAATGGCAATATTATTGAAAAAAACTATCAAGTGATGAAAATTATAAATATCTTGGAATGTTAGAAGCAGACAACATGGCGCACATAAAACTTAAAGAACTGACGAAAAGGAAATATATCAAAAGACTGCAGAAAATCTCAAAATCAAAATTAAATGGTGAAAATACAATCAAAGCCATAAACACATGGGCCACTCCAGTAATTAGATACCCAGCTGGAATAATAGATTGGACTCAAAATGAATTAGAAGAATTGGATTGAAAAACACAGAAAAGAATGAATATGCATCACACACTATATCCAAAAAGCAATGTGGTGAGATGATATTTACCATGAAAAATTGGACGCTGTGGATTACTGCAAATACAGAAAGCAGTAGAGAAGGAAAAAAAGAAGTCTAAATGATTCTATCAATACAAGCACAGAAAAACTGCTTAAGGCAGTGAAAATGGAGAATATTTTTAAAACAACAGAAACAAAGGCTCAATATAAGAAACTACAACTTGAAAATAAATTAAACAGCTGTAAAAAAATAAACCACTACATGGACAACACCTGAGAAATATTGATGGAAAGCATGATCATAATTCAACTGGGGCATGGCTAAAACTGAGGACCCTTAAGAAAGAAACTGAAGGCTTGATTTTTGCTGCATAAGAACAAGCATTCCAAACCAACGTGATGATCCTAAGATCCAAGGAATAATTCCTAAGATCAAGGAATTAGTGCTAACAGCAAATGGGAACTCTATCAAGAAAAAGATGAAATTGTCACACCTCATCTGTAAATATCCAAAGACTGCACAAACAGATTACAAAGATAGACATGATAGAATGAAAAATTAATGCACTGGTCATTATGCAAAAACTATAACTTGCCATCCTCCATAAAAGCCATAGGAACATCTGGTAGAGAAGGTATCAGAAAACAAGGAAGTCAAGATCTTGTGGGATTTTCGTATCCAAACTGATAAGGCACCTTGAATGTAACACACCAGACATAGTAATAACAGAATGAAGAAATTTATGGATCATGGACATTGCAATTCTGGGAGATGCCAGAGTTGAAAATAAAGAATTGGAAAAACTAACAAAGTACAGGGGACATGGTGGTGCTGCAGGTTAAACCGCAGAAGCCTCTGTGCTGCAAGGTCAGAAAACCAGCAGTCGTAAGATCGAATCCACACGACATAGTGAGCTCCCGTTGTTTGTCCCAGCTCCTGCCAACATAGCAGTTTGAAAGCATGTAAATGCAAGTAGATAAATAGGTACAACCACAGTGGGAAGGTAATGGCATTCTGTGTCTTGTCACGCTAGCCATGTGACCACAGAAACTATCTATGGACAAACACTGGCTCTATGGGTTGGAGATGGGGATGAGCACCGTGCCCTAGAGTCGGACACGACTGGACTAAATGTCAAGGGGAACCTTTACCTAACAAGGTACAGAGACCTGGTAATCAAAACATCTCGCCTCTGGAAGAAACACACTTCACTGGTCCCCCTAGTCATTGGGGCTTTGGGAACAGAATCAAGAAATTTCACACAGTACTATAAGCAGTTGCAGATCTCGGAAATCACACCACCACCAGAACTACAAAAGCCAGCAATATTAGGAACAGCATACATACTGTGCTAGTATTTAACAGATACTTAGGTTTTTGGTTAAAATTTGTATCTGTTATATACAAGTAATACCAGTAAATGTTTTTATAATTTTGACTCTCTGGTGTTTTTGAACAACAACAATAGTTGCCATTGAGTCTATTCCAACGAATGGTGACATTTTCAGGGTTTTTCTAGCTATAGAGTGCTCGGAAGTGGTTTCTCATTCCCTTCTTCTGGGGGTGTCCTGGGACTGTGCAGCTTGCCCAAGGCCACACAGGCTGGCTGTACTCCTAGGAGAAGGGGGATCCAATTGCCAATTGCTCTGGTTCTGCATCCAAAAAAGCTAAACCACAGAGTTATCCAGCCAGCTCCTCCACTGAATAGAACAGATTCATTTTTTTCCTTGTAAAATACAGCTATATGGTATTTTTCAACAATGTGTAATCTGGCTTTGAGTTATAATTGCATCATGGCACCAATGTGGGGCAGTGTTTGGATCACTGGGCTGAGGTTTGTGGGAGAACTTGGCTCTTGTCCCCACTTGGCTGTGACACTCATTCGGTGACTTTGCTCTGATTGCTGTTTCTCGACCTGGCCTACCTCACCAGCTTGTTGTGCTGGTAAAACGGAAAGAAGGTGCTGTCTTGAGTTCCTTGGAGAAAGGCTGTATGTAATGGTATCTAATAAATAAATCAGCCTCAGAGGATCCTGGATGAGGAGCCAAAAACTGAAGAACAGAGTTCACCTTCTAATTAGGTACCATTCAGTAGCAGAAACGGGGACAACAACATACTAGAAAGCAGGCTATCTTTGGCAAGGCATAGAAAAGTTGTTTTTTGACTTCTAGCTCCCAGAATTCCAAGGGGAGGGAAATATAAAAAGCTGTAGTCCTCCCACCAAAAAAAGTAACATTCCTTAGATAGCAGAAGTAGTTGGAGAGTATACCAGCATCCCAGCAGAGAAGTGGTCCCGAGTGGGAAAGCCTTGCTCTGAAAAATTAAGAGGCAAGGGTGCAGAATTTCCTTGAACTGATTCCATTAGTTTTTCCTTTGAAATGATAGGGAATGGGTTACTGTGACACTTGCAAGCCTCTGCATCTCCTGAGTGCACATAATGCCCTAATTGCTGGCTGTACAGTGATAACTTCCTTTCCCCCCCACCCCGGTTTCATAAATCCTACAGCTTTGTGATGTCTCTCTCCTGCTTTAGGGAGAGGAGATTTTATGTTTCTAGATAAGACAGGTGTTTTCTGCCTGGGATGTGTTTCATTATCTCTCCTAAACCTCCTTCGTGTCATTAAAAAATATTTCCTGTTACTAGGAAAGAGCTGGCTGGATAGTTCAATGCTTTAGGCATCTGGCTGCAGAGCCAGAAGTTGGGAGTTCAATTACCCATTATACCTCTTAGGAGAAGAGCCAACCTATGTAGCTTTGGGCAAGCTGTACTGTCCAAGAGAGTCCACAGAAGAAGGGGATGGTAAACTGCTTCTGTGTATTCTCTACCTGGAAAATACTGAAAAGGCATAAGTCAGAATTGGCTTGATGGCATGCTATTGTTGTTGTTGTTATATTAGAGTAGTACTAATAGTAGTTGCCAATGTTTCTTTCTTGAGTAAAGTGGTTCAGAGGGTGGTGGCTGATCAGCTACAGGCGCTCCCGGAGGAAACTGATGCCCTTGATCCATTCCAGTCGGCATTCAGGCTGCGGCATGGTATGGAAACAGCATTGGCAATATGTCCTTGTTGCTCCTGCTCAATATCTCAGCAGCCTTTGATACCATCAACCACGGTATCCCCCTGGCTGGCTCTCCAAGTTGGGGATTGGTGGCCTCACTCTGGTGTGGTTCCATTCCTTCTTGGAGGACCATCCCCAGAGAGTGCAGCTTGGTGAGATGACTTCCACCCCGTGGATCCTTAATTGTGGGGTTCCGCAGGGGTCGATCATCTCGCCAGTGCTGGTTAATATCTATATGAGGCCACTGGGTGAGGTCATCTGGAGTTGTGGGGCCCAGTGCCATCAGTACAGTGATGACACCCAGCTCTACCTCTCCTTTTTTTCTAACTGTAGTAGATGCTGTTCTGTCCCTTGAATGCTGCTTGGCGATCATCCTGGGGTGGATGAGGGCAAATGGACTGAGGTTGAATCTGGACAAGATGGATATCTTGTGCGTGGGCAGCCCTGGCATCAGTGGGCTGGGATACTCCCTCTCCTTTGAGGGAGTGACTCTTCCCATGAAGAGTGAGGTTCATAGCTTGGGCATCTGCCCAGACCTGGATCGCACCATGGAAACCCAGGAGATGTCTGTGGTCCAGGCAGCCCATTTCTATCTTCGGAGGACTGCCCAGCTGCATTCCTATCTAGACCCGGGGGCACTCACGACACTGATTCATGCGCTCGTAATCTCAAGAATAGACTACTGCAGTGCTCTCTATGTGGGAGTACTCTTGAGGTTGATGCAGAGACTTCAACTGGTCCAAAATTCGGCAGCCAGATTAATAACTGGGGTGAAGAAATTTCAGCTCATCTCCCCCACTCTGACCACACTTCATTGGCTGATGGTTCATTTCCACACCGATTTCGAGGTTATGATGATAACATTAAAAGTCCTAAAAGTTATAGGACCTCAATACCTATCAGAACGCCTGCTCCCAGCCAGATCTGTCTGTAGTACTCGTTCTTCACAGGCAGGGCAGTTGAGGGCCTTGACCCCAAAGGAGGCCCAGAGGGAAAGAGCAAGAAACTTGGCCTTTTTGATGGTCGCTCCCCGCCTGTGGAACAACCTGCCCATTGAGATCTGCCTGGCATCCTCGCTGGATGGGTTCAAACAAGCATTGAAGACCTGGCTCTTCCACCAGGCTTTCACTATTAAGATCTCAGCCCCCTTTTACCATCCTTTTTGCCATCTTTTTCATCACCTTTAACCACTTTCATTGCCATCTGTTTTAATTTATCTTGTTGCTATGTATTATTTTATTTTCTATCATGTTTTAATATTGCTGTTTATATTGTTGTTAGTGGCCCAGAGTGGCGTGGTTGCTAGATGATGCAGGGTAGAAATCCAAGGGACGTGGTGGCGCTGTGGGCGAAACCGCAGAAGCCTGTGCTGCAGGGTCAGAAGACCAGCAGTCGTAAGATTGAATCCACGTGACGGAGTGAGCGCCCATTCGCTTGTCCCAGCTCCCGCCAACCTAGCTGTTCGAAAGCATGCAAATGCAAGTAGGGATCATCTTGGTGGGAAGGTAACAGCGTTCCGTGTCTAAGTCGCACTGGCCATGTGACCACAGATGATTGTCTTTGGACGAAACACTGGCTCTATGGCTTGGAAATGGGGATGAGCACCGCCCCCTAGAGTCGAACACGACTGGACAAAAATTGTCAAGGGGAACCTTTACCTTTACCTTATAAATCCGATAGATAGATTAGATAGATAGATTAGATAGATAGATAGATAGATAGATAGATAGATAGATAGATAGATAGATAGATTAGATAGATAGATAGATAGATAGATAGATAGATAGATAGATAGATAGATAGATAGATAGATAGATAGATAGATAGATAGATAGATAGATAGATAGATAGATAGATAGATAGATAGATAGATAGATAGATAGATAGATAGATAGATAGATAGATAGATAGATAGATAGATAGATAGATAGCTATGGTGTGTGTCTGGGGCTTCCTCCCCCTGCCAAGATGTTAATTTGATTTATGCTCATGATTTTGAAAAAACATTAGGGTTTCATTCTTTCTGGACACTCTAGTCCTTACCCCAACAATGGCTCTGTAATGCCCTAGAGTGTGAACTACTGAACACAGAGTTCTAGCTCCTTTCCTCTGAAGATGCCGGCCACAGAGACTGGTGAAAAGTTAGGAAGAACAACCTTCAGAACACGGCCAAACAGCCCAGAAAACTCACAACAAAGTGTGAACAACTCTTTGACAGCAACAGCTACACCCATTTGGCAAAGAAATAAGGCATCTACATACATTAAATAGAGCTGTAACTCTTCAATTGTCTCTGCATGTGAGAATAAAAAACCACAAAATTATTCTCCTTGCCCCGTTAGAGGGTGAGGGGGTTTTTTGGTGTTTTTTTTTGTTTTTGTTTTTGCTTTTTGTGACACTCCTGACAAAAGTCAAGGACAGGAAGAGTTTTTTGAGCAAATTGCGTGAAAGTGCACAAATTACACTCTGAAGCAAGTAGCCCAAATAGCTCAGAATAATGGTGGTGGCTGCTTTGTTGCGTGGGCTTTTGAGGATTACAAGCATCAGCCATCCACTAGCCTTGATGTAGTTGCTGCACATGTGCTTGGCCTCTCAAAGGGATAGTTGCATGCCAATTAATTATACAGAGCTTGAGCAGAAAATATAGTGTTCCTTGTCCGGCAAATTCCTCCTCATGTTGAGTTGAGCCTGCCTTACTTAACAAGAACAGAGTGAATATTCTTGTCTGCTAGGGAGGCTGCAATGTGTGTGCGAGTAACAGTGTTTTAAAAGTCTGAAAGGGCTGAATTGGAAGCAGATGAACAAGAGTTTAGCATGTGCACATCAGAGGTGCACTTAATGTCGCTTCTGTTCAGGCCACAATCCTAAACGGCATGAATTGCACGGGCATCTGCGATGTTTACAGGCATTTAGCAGCTTGCTAGTTCATAGTGTAGGGATGTGGTGGCGCTGCGGGCTAAACCGCAGAAGCCTGTGCTGCAGGGTCAGAAGACTAGCAGTCGTAAGATCGAATCCACGTGACGGAGTGAGCGCCCATCGCTTGTCCCAGCTCCCACCAACCTAGCGGTTCTAAAGCATGCAAATACAAGTAGATAAATAGGGACCACTTCGGTGGGAAGGTAACAGCATTCCGTGTCTAAGTCGCACTGGCCATGTGACCACGGAAGATTGTCTTCGGACAAAACGCTGGCTCTATGGCTTGGAAACGGGGATGAGCACCACCCCCTAGAGTCGAACACGACTGGACAAAAATTGTCAAGGGGAACCTTTACCTTTACCTAGTTCATAGTGTACCTGGTTAGGCTTTCATAGATTAATTCTGGAATGCCTTGGTAAGTGTTAACTAAGATTGATTGCCCAGGAGACGAGTTGTGAAGAAGTCAAAACAATATACACATTGGGCAAGCACTGCAGTTTATTTGTATGTTAATCTAAAATAATTTCTCGGCAGCTGGATTGCTCAGATGAAAAGGAGTGCAAGCAAACCTTGCTAGGTTTTGGTCTGGTGTTGTTTAATTTCGGTAGGGTTTCTAGGTAGCAAATTAGATCCTCTGCAATCAAATAAACAGAGAAATTGAGTGCACTTCAGAGCAAATAAAATATGTGAGGATGGAGTGGTGGTGTTAGTCGGTTGTAGTAAAAACTACAAAGAACTTTGTGCTGCGAAAATTAAAAAGTCTTGTTGAGCCTTAAAGAGTAGTCAGACGTCATGGACTGTTACCCATTTCATCTGAAAGTTTATGCCTAAAATTTTTATTCAGATAAACACAATATGGCTAGGTGATAATTTATGAAGTGAGTTAAGTAATAGGTAGAGATCTTGCTAAACGTCTTAAAATTGGGGGCATCCTAAATAATTTTAAAACCCTTTTTTACCTTACATTGAGGGATGTGTTCTGAATGAATGCAAATATTTCAAAATATTTCTTTGTTTTCATGCCCTTGCTTTTTGTTGTTGTTGTTGTTGTTGTTGTTGTTGTTGTTGTTGTTCTGGTGAGGTAATGGGGACCAGAGCAAGGGGCTTCAAGAGTGAAGGGCCTGTTCAAAATATGAGCCCGGTTGTTGACATACTCCAGTATGTGTTTGCAGTGCTAAATGCCACCACACATAAAGAGGTTTGTTCTTCCTCTTATTTGTCTGTCTGTCCTTTAACTTTGTCCTCAACAAGCTTCTTCCCCTCCTTTGTGGACCTTTGGCAGTCAAAACAACCAACTGCAAATACAGAGAAGATGACAAGGGGTGAGATTGGGAAACACATTTGACGTATAAATGAGCAAAGGCTCTGTTGCTTTTCGTTTTTCCAGGTCAGCGTAATGTTTTGCAAGAGGAGCTTCTAAATGAAATGACGGCAGGCTACAAGTGCCCATATGCTTGGCCCAGTATGATAATCACTGCTTGCCCTTTCCAGCTCAGTCAGAGTTGACGTGGAAGCACTTTCAATGTGTTGTTGATGTTGTTATTGTTGTTGTTGTCCTTTTATAGATACTGTAGCCAATGCTTCAGGCCCTTTACTGGTGGAAATCGCAAAGACTCCCGGCTCTGCATTAGGAATCACGCTAGCAACGAGCACGCATCGGAATAAGCAGGTCATAGTGATTGACAAGATCAAACCAGCCAGTGTGGTGGACAGGTATGGATTGCTGGGTTGTGTTTTGTTTTCTCTTTCTACTCAGCTGAAAATTCCCTCTGGGAGGTTTCGGAGGGCCATGAGACAAGGTAATTTGTGGTCCACACCAGCACACTTCCTAAAGAAGGCATGATTATTGTTTTCCATAGAGCAGTACAGTACAGTATACAAGACAGTGATTCTCAGAATGGGTTGTGGGCAATGTTTTGTTCTCTGGAAGTGCATTGTGTTTTTTTGTTGTGGGTTGTTTTGGGTGTGTTTTAGTTGACAAAAAAAGGGTTAGTAGAGAGCTGGCCACTTCCATCCCAAATCTTCTCCTGTAATCTGAAGACACGTGTCTGCAGGTAAACTTTCAGATCACACAAAAAGTAATAACAAGACAGAACAGACACTCTATTTAAAACTAAAGTTTAGCCTGGAGCATCAACTGAAATATATGCCTGCAAGAAATAAGGTTTGGTGGCTGATGTTCCTCAGATCCTAGTAGGCACATAAATATGAAAAACTCTTTCAAGAACATTTTCTCAGGGGTCAGGGGGGAACAGAATCCCTATTTAATATAAAACATATTGTGAAACACCAGGACCTTGTAGCAAATGTTTGACCTTGCCAGAGGAAGTGAATTTAACCTCTCAGTGTGTCAAAGATAACCAAATTTGATTTGTCAGAGATTAATTAGACCCAGTTGAAGTTGCAATGTGAACAGAAATTTGCAGGATGAACATTCAGCTGGTTCATGAAGTGATGACTTCCTAGGCAGTAGTAACATAAACATAGGATGACTTCTTCTCACTGCTTGCTAAATAGGCTGTTGTAGATGGACCTTGACTGGCCATTGGTTTCATTATTTTTCCATGTTTAGTAAGCACACAGTTGAAGCATTCTGTTTTCCGTGGATCTTTCCTCTAAAACAGTGGTCCCAGTCTTGGTTCCCAGATGTCTTGGACTAAAACTCCCAGAAACCTTCATCAAGAGCTGTGCTAGCCACAATTTCTGGGAGTTGCAGTACAAAAACATCTGGGGACTATAATAATCTGCTCTAAGAGATTGTTTTATTAGATTTTTTTTTCTTTTTTTAGCACTGAAAAATCTTCCCTTCCCTTAGAATGTGGCTGTATGACTATATGGTGTTGTAGTCTGAGGGGGCTCCTCTAGTCCAAGAAGGTGTGTATGTGTTGGGGAAGAACCAAACACGGTCTGGTATGAACTCATCCCATTTCACAATTATTTTTCTTCCCCCAAACTCTTTTTGAAAGTTACACATGTTCTTCTCTACAAGATGGATAATAGGTATCCTAATCTCTCAACTCTTCTCTCTCTCTTTTTAAATGTCAGAGATGGTACAGAATAAAAGTATTTAATGATAAAAAAATCTGGGGTTATTTATTATCTAGAAAGCGCCTTGAATTCAAATAAGAAAGTTTGCACTTAGACTTTTTTCAGCATGTTGATGTTTTGTATATAGAGAAAGGTTGGCTGGTGTTTCAGCTAAACTATCTTTCTTTGGATGAAAGGCCTGTGGTTTCGTGAATCTTCAACCAGATGAATCCAAGCCTAGATGTTTGGCTCTTTAATTTTTGGTTTCAGCTGAACTCCAAACATGTGGCAGAAGATTTGGTGGAATGCTATTGGGGCTTAGGTGACAGTTGTAATGTGTGTGTGTGTGTGTGTGTGTGTGTGTGGGTGTGGGTGTGTGTGTGAGTGAGTGAGTGAGTGAGTGAGAGAGAGAGAGAGAGAGAGAGCATCTTTTGAACCAATTGCTGCAGGTTACTCTTCAGTTTGTGTTTTTGTTGTTGTTTCTTCCCCATTGCAGATGTGGGGCCTTGCACGTTGGTGATCACATCCTTTCCATTGATGGCACTAGCACAGAACACTGTTCCTTGTTAGAGGCCACGCAGCTCCTAGCTGCAACATCCGAAAATGTCAAGTTGGAGATACTACCTGCTCACCATAGTAGACTTCCTCTCAAACCTCCAGATACAGGTATGCATGCCAAGATGGATTGTGTGATATGAAGCACCACAATTTTCCTCCTGGAGCTGGTGTATGATAGGCAGGCTCCTTTTGACCCTTGCAATCTCTTCTCAGTGTTTGAAAGCAGCTGTTTCTAGAAGGGTGGCATTTTGGCTGGCATTTTGACTACCCTGAAAAACATTCACATAGATAAGATTCTCAAAATAAGCTGAGAGTGGGTAGGAGGTGACTGTCATCTGGTCCTCTACTGATTTGTAGAGTTTGTACACATAATCATCTCCTCCCTTTCAGTACTGACATTTTTTTTCTCCTTCATACACAGTAGTTATATAAAAACTGCTTTCATGATTTCATATTCATTTAGTCAAAGAGGCAGATAAGGGTAGCCGGGAGATGTAAAACAAGATGGACACAGAGATTGACATTTCAGTAGTGATGTCTGGCAGTATTCAAACAAAAGGTTGCTGGCTAACCTGCAACCTGTTCATTCATATATGAGGGGAAGTAATGAAAGATCACTACTGTGATGGAGAAATGTTCAGTGTGGGCTAAGTTCAGACTATAACTTTGATCGAGCAGACTAAAAAAAACCCAAACCTTGATCCAGCTTGTTACATATTTAGTTAACTTTTAAAGTGGTGTTTGACAGAAATGTTGAAGGCCAGCTGTTGTTTTAGAAAAGGCATCCCTTCCTATCTCACACAAAGAGAAGACACCTCTTGTGCAACAGTGCTAGCTGCGTGACAAGCATCCTCTGAAAATAAAGAGAATGTGCGTCTCGTTTCAAAGCTATAGTGTTTATTAAAATTTGATTGAAGGACTAATCAGCTGAGACTTATATGATTAATGTACCTGAAGTGAAGATTTCTCTAGTGGGGTGACATCCTTTGAACAGAACTCACCTACTGCATGTAAACAAGGCCTTTGGGACCAACAATTAGAGGGAGTGATGGGAATATCTGAAACTGCAGCCTTGCCTGGATTGTCTGTCAGAGCTTTGAAAAACTCCAGTATTCAGCTGTGGAGAGTTCAAAGGGAAAACATTAGCTTTCTGGCTGCTGAGGTTGCAGTGGGACAGATAGCTTTTTCCTTTTGGCTTTTTCTAGAAAAACACTGAGGAAACTGCCCTTCCAGTGTAGTTGAGGGGCTTCAGCTTCCACCCTCCCACCCTAGTTGATGAAAGTTCAAGTCCATAAAGATCTGAAGGGACCACAGATTCCCACTCCCTGTCCTAAAAATCCGGCATTTGTGGAATCACTCGGAGGTGAAAGGTCACAGATGCATTCCACAGTCTTTTCTGGTCCTCTTGACTTCTAACAATATTGCTTTTTCCTGTACTGGTCAAGATTATGTTCAGGTAAAAGTGACTGATCCCTTCTCTGTTGGAATTTTTTGGTGAAGGGTAAATATGCAGAAGTCTAGCTTTTCAGCAGATACTGTAGCGGGCCATCCATTATATCCATGGGTTTAACTTCTGTTGTTTTAACCTTGCACAGTCCAACAGCTATCCTTCACGGATGAGATGCTTGGTACATTTTGAACTTTCAGATGCAGCTTAAATGCTAGCAGCACATGGAGCGCCAGATATTTCAAACAGAGGACTAGCTCTCTGACAGGGGCACTGCCACGAGAAGTGAGTGCAGTACAGAAGTCGTAGCCATGGAAAACATAAACATCAGAAGCCCATTTTCTCTTTGCTGCCCAGTGTGGCCTAAACTTCCATGGGTAATTGATATCAGTGTAATGGTCCATGCTGGCCATTTGCAATATGTTTTCTCCTTGTCATTCTGGCTTTATCAAGTGATGTTAGCAGCTGCGTTCACGTTGTAACCTGTGCAAAGAGAGGTGAACTCATATTCTTCTATTCAGAAACACTCATTAAGTGATTTCCTTGTATGTGTGTGTTAAGGGCATTCAGATTCTTCCTTTTTCTTGTTCGGAAAAGTAATAGGGGAAATGACCACCTGAGTGCTTAACATTCATTGCCTTAAAAGCTTGAATAGTTACTTTTTAAAAAAGTAATTAGTTACAATCAGTCCCAAGTGGTAGGTTGCTATTACAGTTGCACATCTAAAAGTACCTCATTTTTCATTTCTTAAAAGTAGCCAAAGGCGGGCAACATCTGGGGGTTACAGAGGGCTCCACAGGCCCCTCTCGAACTGACAGAAGATGGCAGCACTCCCAAATTTGACGGCAGACCTTGATTCTTTTGCTGCTTCTGCTAATGAAATGGGGCAAGAAGAGGTCTAGCTCTCAATGGTGCAGAAAGAAACCACCCTGCCCTCTGGCCTTCTAGAGCTTTTTGCAGACTGCATGTCCACAAGAAGGTGATTTGAATTTTATGCAGTGGCGGCAGAGGGTCTGTGAGAGGGGCAGAAAATGAGGGGCAGCTTGATACGAGCTAGAGGCCAGGTGTGTCATAGAGGCAGCAGGTTGTAATTTGCCTACTCCTTAGCTGTCAATGAACAAGAAAAAAATCACTCGGCATCTACTGTCAGATTCTTTGCTTCGTTGCCCTTAATTATGGGGGTGGGCTTGAGAGGAAGCCTGCTTTCTGATGGTCTACTAAAGACTTCATCCTAGACACCCAGTTAATTGGACTAGACAGGACACACACACACCGCTTCTGAGACCATACAAAACTGTTGCCAGTTGGAGGAAATGGTATAAGGCCAGACAAGCCAAGGATTTTATGACATGGATAAAACCTAGCAGCTACTGCTTGTTTCATGCTTGGTAGAGAGTCTCTTAATCATTTATGGTGATGCCCCAGTGAGCTTAATGGGACATACACTCAAGTGGGTGTGGCAGGGAGAGCTTCCTAGGGGTCACAGGGATTCTGGATCTACTAATGGAGCCCACAGCACTGAATGTGAATGTTATAATTTAAAAAGAAGAAAAGCAATAAGGAAAAAAAAATTAAGAAATATGTTTTAGAAGGCAGTGAGTTTCCCAGAAGCCTCTGGGAGTACAATTATTCCAGAGAACAAAGGTCACACTTTATTCACACCTTATTCCAGAGAACAAAGGTCACACCTTTGTTTTACCTGACACACAAAAATCTCCTCCCAGTCAGAGGAGAAGAATCCTCTTTATTTTATTGTTATTCTGCTGCATTTTTGGCTATGATGGTTCAAGTGGATGTGCAGCCTATGATGGAATCCAGACTGTTCTCCAGATCCCAGAAGATTGCTTGTCACTGGAGCTTCAACATTACAATTGTGACGGTCATGATAATTTTCCAAAAATGCTAATGGTCAGTCACTGATCACAAGTTCACACACTGCCAGATCACAGTATTCTTCTGGGAAAACTGGATAAATATGTTATCAGTGTATCTACGTTATACAGTTATAGCAGTTAGATGCTACTTCAGTTTTGGTGAGGTACTTTAAATTCTTTGCCATTGATCTTTCATGCAGTCTCCTGAACTATAGCAAGAAATAGCTAAGTGTCTCACTGGAATACAGATCCCAGCATTCTTTAAGATGAAGCCATAGCTTCATGGAGTCTTACTCCCATAATTATGTAGTGTGGATACACCTTAGATTAGACAAGACAGAGAAGTACCAGAACAGCCTGCATTTACTGTGGAAAGCCATTAATGTGGACTATGTAACCTATCACTCAGAAAGGGGTCCTAGACTCTCAGGTGGAATGCCCATGGGGAGTTTTACAGTCTTCAGGCTGATGTTACTGTTAATCACTGAATAATACTCAGGTTTTCAGAGTTCTATGACGGACAACCAAGGCTTGAGCAGATGGCAAAAATATCCTGTTGTTCACCAAACAGGCAGAGAACCTCTGTTGATTTGGACTGCCTATCAAGCTTATGAAAGTGATCTTGAACACCTTCTTTCAGCTCTGGGCCCACCAGCTAGCTTGCTTTTCCTGTTTGATATGGATGTAGATATATCTGACATTCCCTTTTCTTGTCCTTTTCCTTGTATTATGCTGGACGAAGTCAAAGTGCAGAAGAGTGATCACCACCACTGTTGGGACCCCTGTGTCAGCTACTGTCACACTCACCATCCAGGGCACTGCAAGACGCCTACGTGGAACCAAACGTCCAGCCAAGATTATTGCAAGTGTAATGCACCTTCTTTATTTTCTGCTCCATTGATCAGCACAGCCATAGTCTTGAGGTCTGAAGAAGGAACACCAAAAGGCATAGTGGCGAAAACTCAAACTAGACAATACGCTTTGTGGTTTTGTTTGTTTGTTTGTTTGTTTTTAGAAGTGCTCCCTCAGATTGTGAAAGACATCTGTTTGGCGTATTTTTCTTCACCTACATATTTTGGATTTAACATGTTTTATTTTGTAATTGGTCAGTAGAAGATAAACACCTTCTTAGCTTGCATATCTGATTACTGTGGCACATGTCTTTGAGGGAATTTCATTCTGGCAGTGAAGAATAGGTTAATCGTAGAACATTCCGTATGCATACCCCTGAATGTCAGGTTTAACCCTGAATATTTAGCAGGAACTATCAAGTTGCTTGCTCCCGTGGACAGACATGTTCTCTCTTCCACCTGTAAACATGCATTGTCTTCCACTTCAGACTTCCTTAAAGCATCCCAAGTTTAGAAAAGCTGCTTTTTTTGAATTATAACTTGGAGGGTGGGGAGTGGGGTATTTGGCAACTTTTCCAACACTGATATCCCAGTTTTTCTTCACCTTCCCTTCCACTGTTGCCTCCATGAACCTTGGCTTTCACCCAGTGTCTGTTGGGAGTCTGTCTCTTGTCTGTCTTGTCTGCTGAATGCAGCGTGCACCTTCAGCCTTTGGACAAGGTCCATCTGGCTTTGGTGGTCCATGCAGTGTCCAGTGTGAGCAGCAACCAGGGCTTGGGGTAGAGACTGAATCTTTTGATAAATTCTTCTCTCGAAGTGGTTGAAAAGAATCTGGGGGAAATCCCTACAGTATCTGTATTGGGGAAACCCTTTAAGTAATGTGGAATTTGGCAGGTTTAGCCGTTTTGTGTGCCAGCAAATAAGCTGGCGTACTGAGAAGAGTAGGAAACGTTTAAGATAAATATATTTTTTTTCAGGTTGGGAATGGGTAAAGAACTGCTGCTTAGCCACACATTTTGGTATGCAATACAAATGGGCACAGGTCTTTAGTGACAAGAATAGGTGGGGTATGGATCAACGTTTGGGCTGGCAGTGTTGGCAGAAAAGGTTCATTGATGATATGAAACGCTAGCTCTTGTGTGTGTTTTGTCCAGCTCTTGTAGCTGCCAACTTTGCGTCTCCCACAATGAACGTGTCGGGGTTTGCCTGCCAGAATTCTAATACTCTACCTCGGAGCAACCATGCCATGAGCCCACGAGCCACTATGATGAGGAGAAGACAGAGGAAGAAGGAGCACAAAAGCTCATGTAAGGCTCACAGGGACTTGTGGGGCAGAGAAGTAGAGAGACTTGTTCTTTCTGAGGTTCCTTGGGATGATTATTCCTGGAAGTGCATCGTGGGTCCTTACTCTCTGGGTCTTTCCTTTCCTTCCTCAAGAGAACTCACTGCCTGTCAATCTTTTTCCCACATGTTAGGTGTGCTGGGACAGATTTCCTGGCCTTTCATCTTTCAGAAAGCAGAAGAAGCTAAGGACCCTCTTCTTTGTTTTCCCTTGTGTTAATGTCATGCTTTCCTTGGGCTACAAAAGCCAGATGACATAGATTCAGACTGTTTTTCACATTCCGCTACTGATTTTTTTTTTAATCATTCAGATCTGCTTTGTGGCAATATATAAATAAATAATCAATTAAAACTTCAGCCTATATAGTATAGTGTATAGGGGTGAGGACAGGGGACATGGAATTAAACAGGGTTTGTAAATCAACATGAACATTTTACAATATTCATTCTTATCTGTTACATTTCAAAGATAAATAAGTTTCCGGTGTAACTAATTTATCATACATATTCTAATATTAAATTAATCTTAGGCTTTCAATTATCAAATATTAATTTATGTTCTATTTCTAAGCCAGTCATAAAAATTTATGTCAACAATCTTCATGGTTCATCTTTCTTGTTGAGTCTAGCCATTCTGAGAGTTTGTCCATCTCCACCATGTCCAGAATTTTTGCTATCTTGAGGTGGATTCTCCATGTCCTTCCAGTATTTAGCAAAAAGAATTCTTGTCGCTGTCAGGATATGGATAACTAAATATTTTTCCATTAGGTCCATTGAATCTGGGATTTTATTTAGAAGGGGAAAAAAACCAGGGTTTACAGTTATAGGAATCTCCAAGGCCTCATGCAAAAGGTTTTTAAAGTGTTATTAAAGCCTTCTAAGGCTGCGGTGCCTTTAAATTAAGTGCTTCCTCTTTGCAACTTCAAGCGGTTTTATGGCTTCCTGCTAACCACCGCTGGATGATTAATAAGTAATTTTATCTTGAATAATCTTCCTGTGATTTGCCCCAGGTTCAGTTTGACCCACGGAGCTCAACGATGGCAATCTTTCAGATGTCCATGGGCCACATATGTCCACCCTTGGACCTTGGAAAGCTTTATTCACTCCATCGCCTCTAACCTCAACATTTTAAAATTCTTTTTGCTTTTTAACAAATCCTACACCTTCTGGCAGCAAAATAAATTGGAGGTTCCAGTTGTGTGTGAGTAAGCAAAACATGACGGGATTGCTCCAGTGTCCCCTAGATAGCACAAGAGGATTTTTGCATTTACTGCTGCTGCTGCAATAGTAAATAATTAATCATTATTAATTAATGATTAATAATTAGGTGGCTGGGGCCCATTGTTGGTGCACCTTGACAGTACATTGGAGCTCTTGGGTAATTTGTATGTTTCACTGTTGTTTTTATTCATGCATATCTAAATATTCAAACTTAAAAATATAACAATAATAAACAAAATAAACAAAAAAAAACCCATTACAACTCAACACCCATCCTTCCCCTGTGGATCAGAGATTTCACCGTCATCTGGTCATCTGAGTATCTTCAAAGGCCTCTGGTGAATCTGTTGTCACTGTGTTCCCCCTGCCTTCCAAGGGGAGCAAATCTTTAATCACAGATTTTCGCTATATTTTTTTTCTTATTGTTTAATAGTGAACTAATATTATTTCATTGTTTTTTTTAAAAAAAGAAGAGAAAAATAAGTAATCAAAGATTTACTTAGCAGAACAACTCAATGTAGTTAATATGGGAGGTTCTGATGAGCAAATTAGATATGATATTATCCACTAAAAGAAATGGTGTTAATCCATCAAGGGGCTTAATTCTGGACACAGAGCAAAGGGACAACAAGGTACCTTCTCCTCAGTTCTGGTGTCTAAAATTCTTCACACATGTTGTTTATAATTTAAAAACCAGTTGAGCAATTACAAATTGCTCAAATTGTATCACTTAGTTTGGCTTACAGAAAGATTCAAAAGGATATTACTCTCTAACAGTTTCCCCTCCCAGCTAGATGGGTATCTCCAGGTTGTCTCTTCACCTCTCATCATCAATATACACATTATAATATGACTAACTAGAATAACGAGAATGGTACATTTTCTGTGTTTCAAACTAGGTCTGAAAAGGATAGATTTGTTCAGCGAGTGAAGCTGTTGAAATCTGCTGGTTCTCAGTACAAATTCCTGGGTTATTTGGTGAAGAGTGGTAGATGTTTGATGTTCATTAGACTTTATGAAATAACATCACTCTTCCCTTTGGTAGCTCCACTGGGGATGGGGTGGAGGGTAAGGAAGCCATTTCTAACATGGCACATTTACACTTGCTGACATTTCTTGGCATAGTAAGAAGGTCCCCACCCCGTCACTTGTATTGTTGCAAAACTTCCACAAGCATGTTGTTGTTATATTTTGACCGGGTCTTTCTTGTTTCAGTGTCACTGGCCTCTAGCACCGTAGGTCCTGGTGGGCAGATTGTTCATACGGAAACAACAGAGGTGATCCTAAGAGGAGACCCCTTGAATGGCTTTGGACTCCAGCTGCAGGGGGGTATCTTTGCTACTGAAACACTGTCCTCGCCTCCCCTCATCCGATTTATTGAGCCTGACAGCCCAGCAGAAAGGTTAGAGACCTTGCTCTTGGATATCATCAGATGATGATAGTGTTGTCTTTGGTTAATGGAGGTGTCTTCCCAAGTAGAGGTCATTTCATCATTACCTCCCCCTGAATTCTAATTGTTCTTGACTGAGAGCTTGTGTATCCATCAAGAAACAAGGAATTCATGCCTGCCATAAAATATTTATCAAAACCCTATCTGTTTATGCCCTATTTTTATGTGGCTTGCTCTGTGTCTTTGTTATGATGAACATCATCGTTTTGGAGATTTGATGGGGGAGGTTGTGTTATTTCTTGTAACACTGCTAAGACTTCAGCAATCAAAAGCAGCCTCCCATGAAATGGTTGCAGTCTGTTCAAATGATACTGTAATCTTCTTAATGGGGGTTCACACCTCAATCAGCCAAAAGGGCACTTTGCTTTATGGCCTAAATATGACCAGCCTGATCAGAATAGCACAAGAAGGAATAAGGTATTTTCATGTTATATCCATCATCGGAAGAAGAGCTGCAAGCTTGCATCTTCTTTGCAATGACAGTGCTTTGCACTAATTTTCTACAAATAAATGTGAATACCTAGCCAAATGCTGGTGCAATTTCAGGAAGCACTTGGTGAACCAAGCACAAGGAGAAGTCTGTTTAATTGTTAGATTAATGCAGTCCCATTAAGAAACTAATAATTTGATAGACACTGAATAAAATCAGTTGGAAATTAGAAATATAAACTGGAAAGAGAACTGTCTTTCTTTCCCACTTTCTTAGTATGCTTGTCTAATTATAACATAGTACAGGTGAACTTTCTGTCTGTTTAGAAAAGTCATAAGAAGGTAGAATGTTTTCCAAACTTTGGGAGGTGTGTAATAGTCCGCCATTATTTTTTTATTATTCATAGTCTGAATTATTTCCAGGCAGCCCTTTCAATAGCAGGTATTACAGTCAAAGCTTCTACTCCCCTCTCAGCACTAGCCAGAAAAGAATTACATTAATGGTAACATGGATTGAATTTGTATTGTGTCATAAAGAGTTTGTGAGTGAAACAGATAACTTTTCAGCCGGTTCTTTTCTTTGTCTGTGCTTCATATCCACACAAATTGACCATTGACTTTGTAATGTATTTGAACAGCATCATTGCTTCCTGATGCTCAGGGCAGTATTAGAGCTGAAATAAAAGAACATATCCACCTAGTGCTGCTTTTGCTCCCTGTACGTGTAGCGGAGATGGTGTCTGTAGAATCATGGGCTTTAGAGGATAAGGGGTGAAATACATAGATCATGTCTTTGTCAAGTTGATCCAGGGGGCTTGGAACCCATCCAGTTTCTCAAATGCTTTTGCCAAGCCTTAAGCCAGTGCAATGCATCATTGCATGAGTTTGCCTGAAGCAATTGAGTCATGCATGTTTCTTCATTTTCCCCGCTCTCTGATGGCCATCGTGAAAGATTTTTGGTTGCTGGTTCTTAGTTTCTTCCATTCTTGATTATGAGAAATAACAGATTGCATACAGACCAAGTTAATTACACTGAGATCCCATTAAATACCAGCAAATTAGTTAGTTATGTCTAATTTTTCACATTCCCTCTGTGAAACTTCTGTTTCTGGTCTGATTAGTTAGATACAGGTATAAGGTTAATTTTAATTTTAAGAGACTGAGGGTTGCCAGTAGCCATGACTTCCACAAAGTTGCTAACCTTGGCCCATTCATTCAATCCAACATACCATTTTGAGACACGTGTGTGACAAACCCAGACCTACTGGGATATGTCACACAGTTACACTAAGCTGCCACCAACCATTCCCTGTAAGAAGTCACACAGACCAGGGATGGATTTTTAAACAATAAAAGAATAAGGTTTATTTAAATACACACAGGGAAAAATAAAACGATCAGGTGATTTACATAAAGTAACGTGGCTTATTCTCACTCATACAAGCATACAGTTTGGTTCACCCAGAACCCTTAACTTGAAGCACAGACCCTGAACCTATCAGTTCTGGCTAACCAACAGACACCTGAACCTATCAGGTTGGTACTCTGACACACAGTAGTACCCTGTCTGACACACAGACTCCCACAACAGCTTCTTCTTCCCAGCTGCTGCTTCGTCACAACCCAGTGTCTCTCAGCATCTCCCTCTCACCACACAGGCATCACATATTTATACAGTACAGCCCCTCCTCCTGATGTCCCGCCTTCCACTCCCCATAGGATGGAACTTTCCCTCCAAACCCATGACAGACAGGTAACATCAGTGCTGTATGTAACACCTCCCCTCTTTATAAGTTGTTTTGTAGGGGGAAAGCTAACGTGCTTTTCACCAAAAAACAACCTGAATAAAACATACAACAACAGTTATACATACCATACTTACTCATACTTACATTCTAAGTTAAACATTTCAATTAGGCATTTAAACATTTACCATATACATTACATCAATTTACCTTTATTCATACAAACCAAATTCAAAAAAACAGGTACATTTAACCTTTTTGTCCACCAATATATACATATAGTCCATGTTCTTTCGCCGTCTTCATTCTTCAGGTCTTCTTGATAAGGCGTCAGCAACACAGTTCACTGACCCTCTGACCACCTTCACTTCAAAGTCATAGTCCTGTAGGTTTAAAGCCCACCTCATAAGTTTGCTATTGTGGGTTTTCATTGTCTTTAACCATTGCAATGGTGAATGGTCAGTACACAGAATAAAATGTCTTCCCCAGATGTAAGGCTTGGCCTTCTGGATCGCGTAGACTATGGCCAAACACTCCTTCTCCACGGTTGCCAAATGTCTCTCACCTTTTTGAAGTTTCCTACTCAGGTAGGATACTGGATGCTGGTCACCATTCTCTTCCTCCTGGCACAGAACTGCTCCTACCCCGCTGTTAGACGCATCGGTGTAGATGATGAACTCCCGGTCGAAGTCTGGAGCACGCAGCACAGGATAGTTGATTAACGCCTCCTTCAACCTCTGGAACGCCGCCTCACAGTCGCTGGTCCACGGGATGCGGTCATCAGCCTTCTTCCTCGTCAGATCGGTCAGCGGAGCCGCAATCTCGCTAAACCTCGGGATGAACTTTCTGTAGTAGCCCACCAACCCAAGAAATGATTTGACCTTTTTCTTGGTGTTGGGTCTAGGCCAATCACGAACAGCTTCTATTTTGGCCTCCAGGGGTTTTATCACTCCTCCCCCTACCATGTGACCCAAGTATTTTATTTCTGGGCTACCCAGCTGACACTTGCTGGCCTTTACTGTTAGCCCTGCTGCACTTAACCTCTGCAGCACTAACTCCAGGTGTAACAGGTGATCTTCCCAGGTATTACTGAAGATCCCTATGTCGTCAATGTAGGCCACTGTAAAGTCACTGAGCCCTGCCAAGGTCTGGTCCATCAGCCTTTGGAATGTGGCTGGTGCATTTCTGAGACCAAAGCTCAGGACTCGAAACTCATAGAGACCAAAAGGGCTGCAAAAGGCAGTCTTTTCTTGATCCCTGGGATCAATTCTTAATTGCCAATATCCCTTTACCAGGTCCAATGATGAAATGAACCGACAACCCCCTATGGTTTCAATCAGGTTGTCTAGCCTGGGCATTGGGTAGGCATCAGGAGTGGTTACACGGTTTAATTTCCTGTAATCGACACAAAACCTAATGCTCCCATCAGGCTTGTCCACAAGGACTATCGGAGAGGACCAAGGACTAGAAGAGGGGATGATTATGTTCTCCCTCAGCATCTCGTCCAGCTCCTTCCGCACCTTGTCCCTATAGGGTCCCGTTACTCGGTATGGGGATACTGCCTGCGGGGGTGCATCCCCTGTGTGGATCCGATGCATCACTCCCTTCACTATCCCCGGCTTGTTGGAAAACACCTGTTGATATTTACTAAGCAGCATTTTTAGTTTTTGCTGCTGGTCTTGGGTGAGTGCAGGACTGATCTTTACCTCCTCTGGGTTGTATTTTACTTCCCCTCTACCCTCCCAGAAGGGTAATTCAGCTTCCTCACTCTCAGCTGCTTTTATAGCAAATAGAACCCTCTGTTCCCCTCTGTAGTAGGGTTTTAGGGCATTCACATGAACCACCCTCCTTGCTTGGTTCTCCTCCTGCTCTATTAGGTAGTTCAGGTCTGACATCTTGGAAATGACCCTATATGGTCCTGCCCATTTGAGCTGCAGTTTATTCTCTCTGCAGGGCCTAAGCCAAAGCACTTCCTCCCCTGGGTCAAAGTGCCTCTCTCTAGCTTTGTGGTCATACCATGTTTTCTGTCTGACCTTCTGAGCTTGCAGGTTTTCTGCTGCCAGCTCTAGATTTCTCCTTAGGTCATTCATCAAGGTGTCTATGTAAGTCACTACGTCTTGTGGGTCATCCTGGGTGATCCGCTCCCAATTTTGTTTGATCAAATCAAGGGGCTCTTTCACCCCTAAGTGTGCAGCAAACATGTCAGAGTGACCCCTTTGTAAGATCATGGGGCGATACTTTTCAGGTACCACCAGCTGACTTCTGATCCCATCTCCCCCTTTTGAGATCTTCCTCAGGGTCTCTCTATATAAAATCCCCTTTTTCTCCAGAAATCTCACTGGGGTTTCAGGTGTTAGCTGGGCGTCAGTCACCTGTTCAAAACACTTTTGGAGAGTGGCGTCTGCCTTTTGCTCCTGTCCAAATCTGCTGTCTGTGGTTAAGGTTTCCACCACAGCTTCTGAACTCCCCTCTGCTTCCGTCTCTGGCTCATCATTACCCCCCTGAACTGTCCCCGTGGTGGCTTGTGAACGTGTAATCACTAGCACCCTTTTCACATGTTCAGCCAGGTCATTTCCCACGAGCACGGCTGCTGGCAGAGTCGATGAAATCGCTAGCCGCCAATCTCCCCTCCAGCCTTGAAAGTTGACAGGTACCTCTGCTACTGGCAGAGAGATTACCTGCCCCTCAATCCCTGCCACCTTCATGCTCTCATTTGGGATTATAAACTCCCTAGGAATAATATCTGGATGGCACAGGGTTACCTGGGAACAAGTGTCCCGCAGCCCCCTATACTGACGGTCAAGTATTCCTACGTCCACCCCTGCTGTCTCAAACAACTGAGAATCTGTTTTTACCAGCAAGCAGCGCTTTACCTCCACAAGAGGACCATTTTCTTCAGCCTGATCAGCAGAGGTAGCTGTTCCAGACTGAGTAGTCATGGCAACAGGCTCCCTCAGTGACACTGAGCCTTGCTCTTTCTGGACACAGAACACAGCTTTTGGCTTGGTCCCACTAGAATTCTGAGGCACCATTCCTTTTAGCTGCTTTAATTTCTCACACTCTGAGATTAGATGACCCTTTCCCTGACAGAAATAACATTTTCTGGTGTATTTTGATTCTCTCTCATCTTGTTTTGGTTTTCCCTCCAAAATCTGAGGTCTTAGTTTCATGTCTGAGGGCTTCCCTTCACCATGGGCCCCTCCCCCTTGCTGGCTTTTCCCTGGTCCCTGAGAGTACTTGCTGTAGGTTTCTTTGGGTTTACCTACAGATTTCCCCTCACCCAAGGGCTTTCTTATTTGGGAAATAAAATCTGCGATCTCTGCGGCTGCTGCCACAGATTTCGGTTTCCTTTCCCTCACCTGGAATTTCAATTCCCCATGCAGGACTGAATAGAACTGTTCCAGTGCTATCAAGTCTTTAAGCTGCTCATAGGTCTCTGTCCCTTCCTGCGATAGCCATTTCTCGAGCAGCCTCACCAATTGGGCCCCCACTTGGGTAAAAGTCTGTTCTGGCTTTTTGGTGAGGGACCTGAATCTTTGTCTCAGCTGCTCTGCATTTATCCCATGTCTTGCAAACACCAGTTTTTTAAACTCTGCAAAATCTTTCATCAGTTCCTCAGGCATCTCGGCATATACCTCAGCCAGGCTACCACTGATTAAAGACCGCATGATGGTCATCTTCTCAGTTTCCCTCACTGAGAAGTCCACAAACGCTCTTTCCACTAAGGAAAAGAACACCTCAGGACAATCTCCCTTGTGGTACACAGGGAATTTCTTCAGGTCAGCCTTAGACAATTGGCCTCCCTCAGAATCCCTATTGTTATTATTGTTCTGGTTCATCATTTCCAATTTTCTTAACTCATACGCCATCCTTTCTTTTTCCAGAGCAATTTTCTCTCTCTCTAATCTTTCCTCCCTCTCCATTCTCTCTCTCTCTAATTCAAATTGCCGCTGTTTCTCCCTTTCCCTTTCTTCTCTTTCCCTTTCCTCCATTTCAAATTGCCTCATCCTCAGTTCATGCTGTTGGGCTATGAGCAATTTTCTAAGTTCTGGGTTCTGCTCTACTGTGCTGTCACCTTGCACTGAGCCAAATTCATCCTCAGAACCTTGGTCAATCTGGGGGTCTTTCACTTCACTCATTTCGGCCATCTGGCTTCGAGTCAAGGGCATAATCCCCCCTCAGAACCGGCTGCTTTAAAAAGTCAAGCCTCAAAATAAAACGACCACTTTTTTCCTTTTTGCCTCAGAACCAGCTCTCCCTAGAGATTGCTGCTGTTCTTCAGCACTAACTTGCAACAGTATCGAGTCAGAGCCTACCCCCCTCTGCTGGGCCTCTCAGCTGGCAAGCTAGCTCACTGTTACTACGCAGTTTTGCCTCAGCTTTTTCCCGCCAAAACTAGGCTGCCTCAGAGCACCTTAATCTAAGTCTCCCCAGTTGGCACGTTCTTCTACTAGCGCACCTCCCCGTGAGGTACACCTAGAAGATTACCTACGCGCCTCAGACTGTCCCTGACTAGACCCCCCTTGCTCTGGGCACACTTGCCAAGGCTTTGCTGGACCACTGGACAACTGGACCAGTCGTATCCCACACGCTGGACACCAATCAATGTGACAAACCCAGACCTACTGGGATATGTCACACAGTTACACTAAGCTGCCACCAACCATTCCCTGTAAGAAGTCACACAGACCAGGGATGGATTTTTAAACAATAAAAGAATAAGGTTTATTTAAATACACACAGGGAAAAATAAAACGATCAGGTGATTTACATAAAGTAACGTGGCTTATTCTCACTCATACAAGCATACAGTTTGGTTCACCCAGAACCCTTAACTTGAAGCACAGACCCTGAACCTATCAGTTCTGGCTAACCAACAGACACCTGAACCTATCAGGTTGGTACTCTGACACACAGTAGTACCCTGTCTGACACACAGACTCCCACAACAGCTTCTTCTTCCCAGCTGCTGCTTCGTCACAACCCAGTGTCTCTCAGCATCTCCCTCTCACCACACAGGCATCACATATTTATACAGTACAGCCCCTCCTCCTGATGTCCCGCCTTCCACTCCCCATAGGATGGAACTTTCCCTCCAAACCCATGACAGACAGGTAACATCAGTGCTGTATGTAACAACGTGTTGTGTAGTCTGCTTGGTTTACACTAGGGATGCCCATCTTGTGGTTGACCATATTTAAAAACCTACCCAATAAATATTTTACTTGTCGGTGAGGATATTAAGCACATGGTACCTGCCCAGTGTGCTGTGTTCAACTCCATAGGGCAGAAATTGTGCAGAATTTCTTTCAATTGATGGCAGATGGTCCCAGACCCCAGATGAAGTTGCGCAATTGCAAGCATTATGAGAAGTTTTTCTTTGCAGATCCCAGATCATAGGGTGTGCTTTACTGTTGGTTCTGTTCTTCGTGTTACAGTAGTTGTTATTTTGCTTCATTTAATTCCCACTTTTCTTCCAGGGAGCTCATGTCTCTCTTCTCCCTACTTTATCTATACAAAAATCCTGTGAGATAAGTCAGGTTCAGAAAGCAACTGGCCCAAGGTCATATGCTTTCCAATCCTTTCCAGCAAGATAACCTTGTGTCATTTCTGGATGTAAGCGAATTCCTACAGGTAATTTCCAAGTGGACCTTTTCTAACAGTAAAAGCAGTTCTACAGTGAGTAGATGATGGTCTGTCTCTTAAATAGAAACTAAATGATCATCTGTCATTACAGGCTTTTAGCAGTGTTTGGAATAGTCAGTCTTTTAAGGATTCTTAAATGTTCTTTGATATTTTCCTTGCTGTTAATTTTTTTAAAAAATACTTTCTTATGGCTGTTGTTTCTATTCTGACTTCTGCTTTTTACTTTTGCTTAATTTTATAGATGTGTATCATTATGTTTGTTAACATTATTTTAATTTTTCATTATATTGGTTTCCACATTGACTATGCTTTTCATAGGCAGGCAGGCCAGAACATTGACATTGCATTCATAAGTATGCTTAAAGTAAAACCTTATATGATTCCACACATTGTGCAACTGCAGAGCTTTTGATCCTTTGAATAGTCTTCCCCTTATGAATTCAAAGATGATAGAGTTACTAATTTGTCATTAATAAGCATTGGTAAATACAAACAAAAAAAGCAATAAAAAAACTGATCCTCTCACTTTCCCCCTCCGAAAGATCTTTTGCAACCTTTGATACTGGAATTCTCTAGACATGAAGACATGGTCGCTTTGTCACGGTTTTTAGGCAGTTGGATGTCTTCACAGATATCTTACTTAGGGGTATTTCATATTATTATGATCATATTTTTGGTAGCCTTATTGTGGAGTTTCCTTGTTCTTCCCTGCTCTCCTACTCTCCCACTCTCCTAATAATAGCTTCTTGATCCACCTGTCTTGTCATGCTCCCTGATGAATAAGCACCATATTAAAGCACATACATGCATTCTGTAAATCTTGTTTCAGCTGTTACATTCCTCTGCTTCCTGGAGGCAAAGTCCAGCCGGCCAATTTTGCTATTTTCATCAGTGTGAACATGTTTACTTCAATTGCCAACTTGACTGTGGCCTTGAGTTTAACTCAAATGCCATTATACACACCACTGCTGCACACATTTACGCCTATGGACAAATCTGTTGATTCAGTTTTATGTGCATGTGTACAGGGCCTATGCTAGCCATCACTGTTCGTGTGTGATAAATGGATAGCATGAGAACAGTTAAATGTTGGTATCTATCATGGTAGTCATTAGGGCAGATTGTTGGCAGGATGGTGGTGGAGGACATGATGCCTTCTTAGTTGACATATGCTAAATGAGAAAAAGTGTGCATTTTCTTTCTACATACTGCAAGGAAACTTTCACTTAAAATTCGTCTCAGCTAATCTAAATATGAATGTTCCATATTCTGCAGTGGTTGTTGCTTTTAACAAACAAAGCAAAGCAGACCTAGCATTATGCAAGGATCATCAGTATATAGCACACAGCTTTTCTTTGGAATGTCTTCCTGTACTTATGCATAACATAAAACTGGCAATCATTAAATCACCACCACGACCACCATTGGTAACAGAGCTTCTCTGTGCTGAATTCACAGTATCTTTAAGCACTCAAGTCAATTAACCATATTGTATAAAGCATTTCCCCCCAATGACTGTGAGCAGTTGCTCCCTATTTTTGCAGAGAGAATTTTTGGGGCCAGTCAAACAGCTGCTCTCCATTGTTATTACATAGCAATTATTTAATTTTTAAAAATTTTTTGCTGAAGAAGAACTGGCTATGAAAATATACAAAAATGCCCTCAAAATACAGAAGAAGACAGTCTTGCAATAGAGTCAAGGCTGCTAAGGGGAGTTTCCATTTCATTCCAACCTTGCAAAATCACAAGCTGAGGCTCAGCTGAATATTTGTGTCTGTGGGATAACAACAACAGCAACCAATGACTGATTGTGGCGCTTGGGTTTGAATAGCAGAACATCTGCATGACTTTCCCTCCCCAGGATCAGGGCCAGTTTCTAATCAACTCTAATATAGATATATGAAGCTGCTGTATACTGTGGCAAACCATCCAGGCATTTTGAGGCTTATGTCTTACGGTGCTTATGAGATGTTTGGAATGTTTCCCAAAGCACAAATCACATAGATGAGCCACAATTATCCTGTTGAGTTGCAGTGTTGTGAAGGTGGAAACAAAAGGCCACTTTCATAGTCCCGTGATTATTCTGAAGCACATGGAGTACCTCCAAAGCCCGGTGTCTTAAGAAAGGTATCAATAATGGGTGTTGATTTTTTCCCCTGATGGCTAGCATAGTTAGGACTTGTTTATTTATTTATATAAAATATTTTTACCCCACCTTTCTCCATAAAAAG